>NC_072828.1:12570000-12870000 GCF_027744805.1 Dunckerocampus dactyliophorus
GGCAGGTGGCCGTTCTATAAAGTTGGCCGCTAAGACAGGTTTGACTGTATATATATTTATACGTATATATATATATATATATATATATATATATATATATATATATATATACTTTTAAATTTGTATTGGTACTTGTCTTGTATGTTTCTTAGCTGTTATATTGAGTAATGACGTCCTGCGATTTCCGACGCGTTGACAAGCTTGTCGTGAGTTCCCTTATGGCTCGTGATTGGCTCCTGCCAAAAAAAACACTGCCGTTGACTACGATTAGTTGTAGTTCTAAATAGGGATGCTCCAATCAGGGGTTTAGGTGCTGATTCCGATACCAGTCAGACATGAGTGAGATTGGCCGATAATGATCACATGGATTAATTGTACATTTTTCAATGTATTTATAATGAGTGGTATTGGCCAGGGCCACCATTAGACAATTCCAAGACAAGACATAATTAGTATAATGACAACAATAGACACTTGAAAACGTCAGCACGTACCCGATGGACATAATATTCCTAGTTAGGTGCGAACAGCAAGGCAAAGCATGTATAGAAAGATGCAAGAGAATTTGAACACCAATAGGTTTGACAAGGAAGTGATCAAGCATAGTGGCATCGATTGGAGCCTGTGTCAAGCTGTCAAACTGAAACCATTATAGGTTTTACAGACTCGTGTTGATTCTCACGGCAATACGGGACAAAGTGCATTCCTTGTTGGCACAATACGGGTGTTGGGAACCCTACGTGACACAGCACACATGCACATTCATGTTATGTTTGTGTTGTCATAACATGATTTGCCATGTTGCCGCCACACGGCGATCGTTTTTGTGATCGGCTTTGAAAGGCATTTATCGGTATATGCTGATCACATGTTTTTAGGGAAATTGGCCGATACTAATTGGTGTCCGATCTATTCTGAAATGTCACGAGATGAGAACATTGTCATAAATAAGCCGTACCGCTGTATAAACCACAGGGTTCAAAGTTTAAGAAAAAAGTAGCAGCTTATACACCGGACGTTACGGTAATCCTCTTGCGCTGCAGAGGTTGTTACTGGAATACTCTTCCATGATGACATCAGTGGTGGAGCTGGTAGATGTAGACACTTTGCACTCCTTCACCTTTCCTTCCTCTTGAGGATGGCCTAAAAATGCCCAATTTTGTTCAGATTTGGAGGAGACTTGTCCACTCCATCACCCTCTCTTAAATTAACTTCAGCTGGGTAATTGTCATCTTGGACACGTGTTTGGGTTCGTTATCATGTTGGAAAACTGCCATGCAGCCCAGTTTTCCAAGGGAGGGGATCCTGCTCTGCTTCAGTGTCACAGTATATGTTGGAATTCATGTTTCTTCTCAATGAACCACAGCTCCCCAGCACCAGCAGCACTCGTGCAGCCCCAGATCATGATGCTACCACCACTATGCTTGACTCACTTGCTTTGCCAGATATATAGACAGTAATGGCTGAGTGTTATCATTTTCAGTGGAGAGTAAATATATACTGCTAGACAAGCTGTACACTGACTACTCAAAAGTATATTTAAGTTCAATTTCTGTTTTGCTATCCCTTGAAAAAATATACTGTCATAATTGTTGTAATGAAAAAATGCTTGCTGAAATGAGAGTTACTGTGTAAAAGTCACATTTATTCACAACTTGCCTTTGACAAGTTGTTTGAGTTAAAACTATTTGCCTTCTTTCCCCCCGCCCCCACTGCAGAATTCGGTGCTGAAGGCAACGGCCCCCAAGAGGCGAGCTGTGTGTCTCATGGTGATCTTGGTCTTCCTTGTGCTTAATGTTGGACCAATAAGGTAACACATGAATGAACGTTGTTTATTTCATGAAAACAGTTTGTGGTAGATACTGTAAGCTCAGTATTCCTGCTATGTGTAATTTATGGTGGACTTCACAATAATTTGATCACCAGAGGAAATAAATGGGAATCCCAGTGACTCACTGTGGGACTCATGCATGTCATGTGAGACATTATCCAAAGACTAATTGAAAACAGTGTTAACTCCTATTGAATCAGGCTGTTCAGGCTCACAAAAACAAAAAAACATCAAATCACAGGCCAAATTTTAGTTTAGACTTTGCTATGATTACAGCAAAGCAGTTGATGCAGACAGTATGTTGCAATTAATCCAGGAAGCATGTGAATTTAGTGGTACACATACTGTAGGTGTCCTTGTCTGAGGATGAGTCAAATTGTTCTCACATGAAGGAAACAAATGTTCCTTAAGTCATCTTTGCAACTTCTCTCTGATCTTCTGGCCAAGGTTTATAAGACTTGGTGACTAATAGGTGAATAAACCTTAGAACAACCCTACCGGGGTTGGAATGGATGTAAACATTTACCCCTTATGAACGTCAGAACAAAACACATCATGCTCCACAAGTGGCGTAAATGACACATGGCCGGTTCTTTTCATCTGTTGTTTACTGTTACCTCTTTTGACAAATGAAGATGGGTTATATAAAAGTGCAGCACAGCAAAAATATCTAAATTCCGCCCATTTTGGGTTGTGGGATTTTTTGTGACAGATTTTCTGATGTCAAGTTGTAAGAATGTTTTCTCCTGGGTAGAAATGTCTCCATGAGGATGCGAGTTGGTTTCTTTGGCTTTGATAAGCAGCTCTCTGTGTGCTCGGAATGTGCACTGCAGCATTTATAAAAACTTACTGTAGGTTGTTTTTTTTTTTACATTTGCACTGCAGCTGAGGTCAGAGCTGTGAGTGTCAGTACCTGCTTGCAGCTTCCCTGTTTTGGGGAATGTAAAATATGCCCACAATGAAAATGCCACCCAGTGTTGTAAAAGCATGAACACTTTGTGTGCTCCTCAGTGTGCTTTGGATCACAGTCTAGCTCAAAAGTACACTGTTGGGCTTGTGGCTTAAAGCAAAGCAAAAACCTCCCTCCTTGTGTGCACAGGATGAGGGCCACTTGGAATTTCATTTTCTCTCTCTCAAATGTCCTAATTTCACCTCTCTTCTCTCCATTTTTTGGCTCGCCACGTCCGCCTTCATCAGTCAGCTTCAGGGCAACGCAGACTCTGGGCTAGAGGTTGTGTCCGTGCAGCACAGCAGACACTTGTTGGGTTTCTCCCCGGAAATGGACACCAAGCCCCTTGAAAGTGGCTCTGCCACGGTGGCCGACAGGTAACATGCTCAACATAACATTGTCACCCATGATGCACCTGGGCAGCTGCCCGTGTCTGAACTGGTTTGACCCATTACAACACGTGTAAACATGAGTGTGGCTCTACGCAAACACACACACACACACACACACACACACACACACACACACACACACACACACACACACACACACACACGCCTTGTGCCTTGAGTAACAATGTGGGAAATTGAGGTCATGGCTTGTTTGACATGCAGCTTTTTATCATGAGCTACAGCTTATTTTTCTAAGGGCTTGTATATTTTTCTTTCTATTTTAAACAATTTGAAAATTTTTACAATAACATTTTTTTTGGTACATTACTGGCACCTCAATGTCTTGAAAATTATGTTTTGCAAGGTGGTTAACATCCAAGCCTGTGTTTAGTCAGATCTACATGTGTGCAAGCCAGTCACCTGTAGCATCAGGTTACCTAGCAGCATTACAACGAATACACAGAGGAAGGAACACATTAGCATTTACAGAAGGGGTGACAGCCGAGAATTTTTTTGGGGGGGGGGGTGAAATACAGTCTGGGGGTCTTCCCTGAATAGGACGGCGTATGTGCAGAAAGGATAATATGGGCCCCTCTATGACAATTATGATCAGGCCCCTGTGCTCTGAACAAGTTCGGGAATGGGAATGTAAGGTTTAGTCAACACAACAGCTTAGATCGGGGAGGGACTTCTTGGGTGGACACCCTTGCAGGTGGGCACTGACTGTCTACATCAACTCATGCAATATAATCACTCTGCACTGAAAGCCTATTTTCTTAATGGGAAAAACTTTTTGTCAACGGGTCATGAAAGTGTGGACATGAAATTGTCGCATATACATATATTTTCGAGCCTTTCAACAAGTTTATCATCTAATCTATGTTTGACTGCGATGTTGCAGCTCAGAGGACAAGGCCCTGATGGTGGTGAAGGAGCTGAACTTTCTCCGGCCACCTCCGCCCTGCCAGCCTCCTGTTAATCGGACGAAGTGTATGAAGTGAGTGCACTTCCTAAAAAAATACTTGTACTCATACTTGTATCCCTCAAATGGTAATAAAAAAAAATCTAATATGTGCTGACTTTGACTGGCAGGTTGGCCCATGAGTTGAGGGGGTGGGTCCACCGTCATGAAGTGCAACTGACCAAGTCCAGACGCACGAGTAACAGCCACCTCAAGCCCTCCAGGACCATTCTGGTAAGTCACATCCACATGTTTTAAACTTCTCTTATTTTAAGTCATTGCTTTTATTGTGAAGGACTTTTTTTATCACCTTCCCCACTTCCTCTCATTTGTACTTTTATTTTGAGCTGTATCTCCATAAGAAGTCAACCATGAGAAAGTAAATACATCAGTGCTGTAGCCCGCTGCCCATCCCTTTTCCATCATTTTCTTCCTAGTTCCTAGCTGCACAGATGATTGGCATTTTGCCATTTTGGAATGAATGGACATGTAGATGTATTTATTTAACACATCAACTGACTGAAACATAAGGGTTTGTTGATGTATTTAAATGTCAACATGGGTCAAAAATGGTATGCCTTTCCATTTTTATCTTTGACCATTTTTTAAATATAGATTTAGTGTCACTCAAAATAGGGATGTGGCCAATCCGATGCACTATCAATATTGGGCTTCGATACCAGCGTGATTCACATTTCGGAAATTTCAGATTGGTGTTGCCAGCTTCTTGTTGTTAGCAAAAAACTATATCAGCAAATTTAGGCAAAAGAGTTTGCGCAAACATAGCTGTCTCCACACATGCACTGCAGCTGTCCTCCTCACTCGCACTACACACACACACACACACACATCAGGCATAAGCCTCTGTGTGACACGTTCACCGCCACACAAAAACCAGTTGTACATCACAAACACACACACACCAACACGACGCAAAACTTCCTGGTCGCTACAATATTATACTTAACTGTAGAGAGGAGTTTATTACAGTCTCGTGTAAAATCAACAACGATGATAATTTAGCGACCCAGACGTTATGTGCGATGTAATGAGTTCTGTGTTGTCTGACTGTCTGTGAAGCTGTGAACTCGTCAGGCCTTAGTGCTTATATGTGTGTGCGCCGCTGTATGTGTGGAGACAGCTACCTTTGCTGATATTCTTCTAGCTACATTTGCTGATATTTATTGGTGTGGTTGCAGCCAACAGTAACGTGTTTTGTTCAATTATGGGATTGTTCATTGACCACTTCCTCGTCATTCTGATAGCGTCTGTAGATGGTGTAATAGTAATAATATTAAAGCAAGCAGAGCTCTGGTATCAGAATGGTATCAGTATCGGCAGATATCCAAATTCAGGAATGGATGGGAAGTGAAAAAATGTGGATCGGTGAATCCCTAATTCAAAAGAGGCCTGTCTTTAAAACAACTCTAACAATACAGCATCCTAGAAAATTGGAGAATGCCCAACCGTACATTTCTAGTTTAACACAACCCTTAATTGATATGCAAACATGAGTCAGATCTTGTTTTTTAATGCATTTTTTTCTCCAATAGAAAACAGAAAATAAGGATGCAGAGAGCTCCGGGATTGTGACCGTTCGATACACAAAAACTGCAGAAGACAAGTGAGTTAATGCATGTTATTCATTTGTGTCACATTCACAAAAGTCTTGTTTCTTCTTTATAGAAGCAATTCCATTTTTTGATGAAAGAAGCAGGAATGGTGAAGCTCTTTGAAAGTTTAGAAGCTAATGTAGATGCTAAACATTCACACAACTTGTCTGTTTCGCCCTGGCTGGGCCATCAGTATTACATACTGCTAAAGTAGGTAATCAGGGGTTTCCATGACAATGACAAAGACTCTATCCTCCTTTTCACAAGGTAGTGTATCTGCTCTATATATCGTTGCTTTAAAAACCTATGAATACAGCATATTTATTGTCTGTAAACTCAAAAGCTACCCCTGAATTGTCATATTTTACAAACCTACTGCAGTCTCCTTCAACACAACACCATTACATAAATCAACTGTTCATATAATAGTATTTGACTTAAGTGGCTCCTTAAATGGAACCATGATGGTAGGTAACATTTCTTTCTCCTTTTTTGGACATTGTCCCCCTCTTGCTTTTTTTTCGTCTTTTTTACAGTTTAATGAAGCACAGATTGTAAAGGATGACCTGAGTACTTGACTTCAGAGTTTGGCACTCAAGACCTTTTTCTGCTGAACTGCTCTCAGATCAGAACAGATGGAGTCAATAGGTTTAGTTGGCCCCCTATAGTTTTTTTCCCCCCCTGGCTAGGAAATGTGAAGGACAAAGGGGAAAGTGTTTTAACAGGTCCGGCGGCCTAAGTTCAAGTATTTTTTTTTTTTTTCACTATTCATATCTTCAAGGATGAACTGAGGAGATTACAATGTGAATTTACTTGAAAATCCAATCATCGCACATATCTAATACTAGTGGTGAATAATTGCATGGGCACAAGCACACACAGGAGTGCAATGTACGAAGTCAGTGTGATCATTGTTCCCACCAGTTATTATTGATAGCCACCACTAGGCTTGTCACAATAATCAATAAATCAATTAATCACACGATTCCACACACAATCAAGAAAGTTTATATGCAAATGAGCTGACGTCTGGATTGACGCACAATGTGAACTTCAGAGTATTTCCAGGTTATTTCTCAGTTTTTTTGTCAATGTCCAGACAACAACGAAAGTGACACTGATTCAAAATCAGAAATGTTGTGATTTATGGTGATTTTTATTTACCTGCAATTTTTGCTAAAAGAGAGTCCATTTTATGTTAATTGGAGTTTTTCTGTATTTTTTTGTTTAATTGTGTTTCTCTTAATTAAAAACTCTTGCTATTCCATTTATAGGGTTAAATAAGAAATTAAAGTTGCTTTTGATACGGTATACTCACATTATTATGCCATATATTATCATTTCATTAATGGAAAAAATGGTCTCAAAATAATGTTGACAATATCGTTTATCTGCAATAATTTGTGGGACAGTTATCGTCCAGCACGTCCAGCAAAATTTGTTATCGTGACAGGCCTAGCCACCACCTTAGAAGCCCTTTTTACACTGGTTGTTAAATTCTGCATTTTCCACTTTGTGTAGTTTTTGTCCCTTTTAGCTAGGAAATGTTAAAGGCATAGTTTGGATTTTTTGACAGAAGTTGTATGACATTCCCATCAGCAGTGTAGTCCATTAACAGTGACTTACCCCCTTACTTTTTGGGTTTTTTTTTAAGAGACATTTTTGTGATGCAAATGTATTACTCTTTTGAACACATTGTTTTGAGAAGCCAAACTCTCCACTTAATGGCCCCAGCACCTAAATCGGACCAGAACTGGACTTAGGAAACCAAGTGCGGGGTAAGTCGCTCTTAATGAACTACACTGCTGATGGGGATGTCATACAACTTTATGTAAAAAAATCCGAACTCTATCCCTTTAAGGACAAAGGGGAAACAGTTTCAACAGGTCCAGCAACCTGAGTTTAGGTACTATTTTTCCTGAATTCATATCTTAAGGGACTGTTTAAGGAGGTTACACAAGGGGTGAGTGTATGTATGAAGGAGGAAGAAGATAAGATGAGATAAGAAATACCTTTATTAGTATCACAAGGGGAAATTTCAGAAGTGGTTTAATAATCGATGCCCTGGTTCCTCTCACCAATTATTACTCTTAACCATTTCTTCACCTTTTCTGCCTGTATTCTGTTCTATATAACAGGCAATCAGCACAGAATGAAGCAATTATTAAAATAATCTACCTGGCCAGGAAAGTTGCAATACTGCAGTCTTGTATAATAAAGCGAAAGCACACGAAAACGCATCCAAGCACAGTATGACTGCGTGGGTGCAAGACTTGGTAAAAACAATGATGAAAAGCCCCTTTTACCCATTAAATTCTGCATTTTTCCATCTTTTCCCCCATATTTTTGTATAAAACGGGCAAGCACAGAATAGAGGGGCTATCGAAAAATCTGAATACCCTAAAGCACCGTGTATAAACCGCACTTTTTTTCCACTGGTAAGAAGCAAAAAATCGGGGTGCGGTTTATACACGATGACAGGTCTGTGACTAGATGCAGAAATTGACGAGAAGTCCATTTTAGAATAGCCGTCTGTGGGTCAGACAGTTGCTTTGACTTCAGCGCAGTCAGCTGTACAGTTGCTGAAAATGCTAGTGTATGCAACTAACTTATCTGACGGCTGTCTCTGTTTTCACACAGTGAAACGATCTCTATATACACTGAAGCTAAGCTAAGCTTCCATTAAAACATTGCATTTGTAAAATACAATACAACGTTGGAGTTTATTCAAATTCACACTGAAGCAATGCAATAAAATAATAGAGAAAAAGAGAAGCAGTGAAAGATAAGATATCAAAACATCTCTGAAAATTGCAAATGTTTTTATTTTGATTTTTTTATTATTATTATTATTAATCTGTGCTTAGCCATAATATTAAAGATCTAGATGCCAATGTTCAGATTTCTTCTTTATTCTTCTTTTTAAAATTGCTTAGTACCTTTACGCATGTTGATTTGAGATGAAAGAGTTGACAAGCATTTATGAACTAAAAAAATTTTTTCCCCGCCATGAGCCTGAAAATGGGGGTGCGGTTAATACACGGGTGCTTTACGGTAGATAAATAATCCACCTAGTCAGGAAAGATGCGCTACTGCTGTGTTGTGTCATGAGTGACCACATAAATGACAGAACTAGCCCTTAAAGTGTGTAAAGCATTTGTTTCTTAATGCATTATTTTCTTTCTAAGGACTCCTGGAAAGGAGCTACAGGTGTACTACGCACCCCATCACACGTACAATGACTTCTTTGGCGAGATCAACCGGCGAGGTGACACTTTCTACGTAGTGTCTTTCCGCAGGGTAAGTTTACATTTGTCCTCCCAAAGCTTCACTTTTCCTACAAGCTGTCCATAAAGTGACTTAATAAAGAAAATAAGGCCTAATGAATGAATCATAAATAGTCTGTAATAGATCTGTTCCTTAACATAAAAATTTAATGTGAGAGTGGGGTGGGGGACGGGGATGATGTGCACACACCCAAGGGTGTAACTACCCCTTTCCAGTCATTTTTCCTCGGCCCATTTGCAGTCATTAGGATCATGTTTTTAAGGTTTTAGGCACGACTGTGTCATTTCTCATCTTCTCGGTCTTTCTTCATTAGGGTTTTTACCTCAGTAGGGACTCCGTAGGGTCTGTTTTGGATTTGCTGTCTTGACATGATTAATAGTGGACATCACTTTCAGTAAAAGTTCTTTGATCGCTTTGGGTTTTAGTGCTGTCCTTTTTTCCCAGAAAGATATTTATAGAGGGCCCCAGTGTAACATTATGCTGTAAAGTGCTAACCAAATCAAACAGATATTCTTTTTTGAATGACTCCAGTTTATGTCAGACAGTACATTGAAACATCCCAGTAAAGGTCTATCATGCTTTAAAATAAAAACCAAATAAAACTGATGTTTGCTTGCTTTCCCCTAAATGCTGCATCGGTGGAGAGTATTTTACACCGAGGCATCATCAGGCTTGCTGAGTGCAGTGGGAGTCTTTAAACATGGTGGCCAAAGATCAAGACCGCCTGTCACCAAGCGGGTCACAGAGGTGTTGGCATGGTAACAACTGGGACAATAGTGGCAATGGTGGACTCAGTTGAGAGCTTCTTCGGGTCAAATAGCTGCTTTTTAATTTTGCACTGTTTGTGGCCACACGAGTAGTTAGCATGTGTGTCTCAAGGATTTGAATCGCGTGGCCATTTCTGTGTGGGATTTATCTGGGTATTCCGGCTTCCTCCCACAAGCCAGGTTAATTTAAGGCTCTTAAGTTAGCCAAAGGTGTGCAGCATGTGAGTGTATGGTTGGTTGTCTACGTGTGCCCTGTGATTGGTTTGCGACCACTCCAGGGAGGACCCCGTCTCTTGCCCCAAGTCCGCTGGGATAGGCTCCAGCTCATCTGTGACTCTAATGAGGAAAAGCAGTATAGAAAATGGATAGATGGAAATTGGCCCAAAGAGTCGTGCGATATATTGGCAACTTGCTTGGACAGTTTGTGACATATTGTTGTTTGAATGTGACATACATTTAAAGGTCCTGTGTTATACTATTTTTTTACTACTACTACAGTGTCAGGAGTTCAGAGTTGATTTTTAGTTATAGTTTTTTAGCCTGTGTTATGCCTGTTGTTTTTTTGTTTTTTTTAGCTGTCCCTTGTGAAGTGATGGGTGTATACACGAGGTGGGCTCATCAAGCTAGGGGCGGGTCAGAGTATCATGTCCATGAGATTAGGAAGGAGGTTTTTCCCCTGTTGTGACCTCAAGAAAAGCCGCAACTTAAAACATTATCTTAGAGTGGTTCTTCTCTCAAAAGTGGAGCAAATAAGTGAGGGAGGTGATAGATTTTTCTCATGTTTGGTGCTTATAAAGAGGCTCTAGGGACACATACAGTGGTGTGAAAAAAGTTTTACACCTTCCTGATTTCTTATTTTTTTGCATGTTTGTCACTTAAATATTTCAGATCATCAAACAAATAATAAAAAGTTTCATTTAAAAACTGCATTTTATGTTCAGTTGTGTTGTCATTGAGTAATATTTAAATTTGTTTGATGATCTGAAACATTTAAGGGTGACAAACATGCAAAATAAAAAGAAATCAGGGAGGAGCATTTTTCACACTACTGTATTACTGGTAGAATATCATTGAACGGAACTTCTCAACTGAACCAACCCTGACAAGTGTAAACACCATTAAATATTATATCATTATAGAGAAAATGTCACGTTTTTAATTCTGCTGTCATGTGCCTTTATTTTGTTTCCTGGGTTTCAGGGTGTTATGTATTTCATGAAAGCGGGTGGGCTCTTGTTCCACTTTGTATGATGTGATTACAAAACTTGCCAAGATTCTGGATTGAATTTGAAACCAATCACTATAAATTTGAACCTCTGTCCCTCTTGGCAAAATATATCTTTGTGGATACTTCATACCTATTCCTGTCCTCTTCCAAGCAGCTCAGGTCTTTATGTTGTTCCGACCCATTCCTATTAAAACCCAGATCACATTTTAACCAGATATGCAAGCACCTGTAGCTTTGTTTGAGTATGAAAACAGCTGAGGTGATGGAAAATGTACCTCTTGACAAGGCCAAAAACTGCTCTTGTTTTTTTTGTGTTATGGCACCTGTGGCTTTATGTAAGCGTGAGTATTTTGGGGTGACGTGATGGAAACATTTTGTGATTTCACGGATGACCTTATCCAAAATATTTCAAGGAAAATGTACCTGTCGTCATGGCAGCTAAATTCTTGCGTCAGCTCGTCTAGCCTGGAGGTTCCTTGATGATGAGCAGTCATGTACTTGATGTTTTCCTACACAGTCAAGAACCCTCTCATTTGGGGGAGCATTTAATACTCCCATTGGTCATGTCCAGCTTATTCTTCGTGCCTTGCAGCGCCAGGAGCCTTTGTCAAACCATAAACCCTTAATTTTAACTACTAGTTGTGAAACACCACTGATTTCTTCTTAACTGCGAATATTGCCATTTTATTGCTATTTATTTAATAGCAAAACACTCATTTCCAGTGAAGGACAGTACAAGGTTTATCACAGCAGTACAGCACATTAAAGCTCAGTTACTCTTATTACATTGGAACCTGCCCTAAAGGTTGTACAATTTGGAATTCAACCAACATTACCAGGAACAATATGCCTTCAAAGTTGGACTTGGAGGTCCAACCGATATTTCAGCAAATCTCATGAGAGAAAGGGGGGGAATACAATGAAAATCATAAAACTGGAAATGGATGCATGAAGAAAGTGGCACCTGTATCTCTGTCTTGGCTGTTCAGTACAACATGGCTAATACCAAGAGAACAGAATGTGCACAGGAAGCTGTGTTGAATCATCAGCTTGGTCTTGAATGAAAATTAGCCGCATGGTTGGAGCGCACGTTTCTGTCTATACAGCTCAGCACAATATGGCTGTAAGTTTACACTGAACAGGTGACTAGTTGAATATTTTAAAGCGCATAGGCAGATAAAGTTGGTGGATGTTGACCACTGTTGACCATTTTGTTTAGTTAATAAACTACATCAGGAGGTCGCTTACAGCCGCAGCTGTTAATGTCACTTCTAGTTGACCCGGTGCTAATTAGAGAAGCCAGCCGTTATTTGCTTTTATAGACCACCCACCTAGTGACTAGAGCAGGCTCTGCGGTTAACTGGAGCATTTACTGTTTTATATTTTCAATGTCTTGAAGTTAAATATTGGTTAACATCTCTTTACACTTACGTATATGACAGTTAAGAATGTTAAACTGTCTGTTAAAAGAATGTTAAACCCTGTAAGTTAATAAAGGTGCAGTGATAGACACATTTTGACCCTGGAACAGATGATTTCCAATATTTTCTCGGGGAAAAATTCCTTTTAAATTAGAAGCCTATTTTTGAAAATGCATGAAGCAAGAGAAGATTTATTCTTTACACATTTTGCTGGTATGTTTTGTGACTCCTGTGGTTTTCAAATTGGGGTCCTGATATATGAAAAGCTTTGAATGGTTTGGCTCCAAATATTTACTATTGTCCTTTAAATTCTCATGTATCCTTGTAGGATTTCTCTTTGAAAACATTGCGTCACGCCTGACGAATCTTCACCCCCATCACTATCATAGGCACTCCACTCAGCAGCAGTGCACTCTTTTTTTTAAGAGGATGTACTCGGATGAAATCCTTTCCTCACAGTCTTACAGAACCATTATTACCAATGCTAATAACTGAATTACTTTGCAATCATCGTCTCTGGAGGATTAAAGACAAAAGTGCTTAGCAATGAGGGAAAATGAAATGTTTTGATTATAGGCTGCAACATGGAAATTGGGCTCGGTGTGACGTTTGTAAGAAATAAACACCACTGACCTCAGCACACGTCATTTCACCACCCTAAAATGAGGAATCTTAGCTTCTTAGTCTAGTTTGCCTCTACCATATAATCTTTTTTTGGGTTCCGTTTGGTCAGAAGAAGCAAGCGTCACATCTAATTTATGGCATAATAAAGCAGACTTTTCTGCCGAGTGAGAATTCTCCTGTTTGTTTGTTCTCAGGATCATCTGCTACTTCCTGCCACCAGCCACAATAAAGGAAGCCGCCCCAAGATGTCTGTGGTGTTGCCAGCCATGAACATAAATGGTAAGTAACTCTTGTTATATTCGACAGTTGTGGAAATGGATCAGTCAGCACTGTAACAGATGACTGGCAACGCTTCACTGTTGTCATAATCGGTATTTTATGGTGAGCTAGTGTGCCCTAATACCAGTTGCTTTATCAATTTGCCTTCCTCCTTACATCTGGACTCCCCTTCCCTTTTTGTCACGTCCCTCAGTCTTCTCCTCTCAGCTGCATTTAGCTGAGCTGCAACGTGGCTGCACAGCCATCATCCAAACCACATACAGCCAGGCAGGCCCAAAGATAAAGAAATGCTTTCTCAATGTTGTGATTTCCTTTTGGCTTTGGCTCTTCATATCTTGTACTAGAAATAATTTAGAGAAGTGCCAGGCCTGACATGTTTATAGAATAATGATACTACTAAAAAAAATAGAAAGGCAATAGGAAAGGAATCGAAAAACCAAAACTGTGTGAGACAGTTTCCTTTTAACCCCAAGCCTCCCTGATTTAATGTTTGACAAAACCTCAGTCTTCAATACTTTGCCAGGGCACAGCCAAACCCATGCACTTTTGTGCCAGTCTTTCCTAATGGCACTGCCAACAGCAAATTAGGTGATAGCTTGATTTTGTTCCGTAAAAAAGCAGAATATTACTTCTTATTCCCCCTTTCTCTGGCAAGGTACATAAAGTCATGACTGTAAATTACATTTGTGGCGCCCTCTGTGGGTTGTGGTCAAAATACTTTGTAAGACGTGCTAATATACTGTACATGTAGTACAGACATCCTCCAAGTTTTATAGTCATTCGATGAATGGTCAGTAATTTATGGACAATTACGAAGTCCCTTCTGAGCCCCCGCAAGGACATTTTGCTTGGTGGCCGGCATGTTTTTCCACCAGTCTTCCTTCAAATTTTCTGTGCTTGTCAGTCCCCTAAAGATGTGTACCAAATTTCGTGGTCATTCGGCAAAACACCCTAAAGTTGTAGTGTAGAGCGCCTTGACCTGTGTGAGAAATTTAAAGTCAATCTCTATTGTGGAGGTCAGTGCTGCGATGTGGTGTATTTGGAAAATAATAGCACAGGCAACACACTAGGGGTTGCATGTTTTGACAAAATCACCCTCTTGCATGCAGCAGTTGAGGAGTAGAACTATATAGATGCACACAAATACACATGATTCTACTCTGCTTTTCTTGTCTCTACTCACAAGCAGGTACTACAGGGTAGTAATTGGTCTAGCACAGTGGTTCTCAGTTATTTTCTGTCATGCCTTTTCCCCCGGTGACAGAAATGTTTTCATTCCCACCCCACTATTTGAGAAGCACTCGTCTAGCAGCTGCAGCATCATTGTAACTTGTGAGGATGCACGGCTAGAAGTGGCAAAAATAATAGACACACTGTTGATGTGCCTTAAATGTGGACCCTGCAGTAAGTATCCTTAGTCAACAGTATCCACCATGCTGCAGTGGCCCTCAGTCTCAGTATCCGAATGATACATTCCACCCAGTATGCAACTGTTTTGATGTGATGGCTATTAGCATTACGTTGCAAGCTCCCTGAGCTGATCTGAGCTAGCATGGAAGATCTGAGCCATATCTAATAACTATTTGGAAGGATATCTATTTTTTTAAAGCCTATTCAAAAGACAAGGTACATCCCAATGGTGCGTCGATAACACTTAGGTCACCATTTGGCTGTCACCCGTCTAATGAGTCATTCGCATGTTTAGTTTCTGTGAGTTCATCAAGTTCTTCTCCAAGATGTGCCTCGTCATCATTTCCAAATCTTGTCAGTGGAGAGTTCTTTGAAAAAAAGTAGGCATTTTTGTTCAAATACCACACAAACTTGTATTTTGCAGATTGTATATTATTAGCAGTTGTTGTTGGCTGTCACACACCACACATGCCATTGCTTTTCTCTTGCCTGTCTCTGTGGGAGGTGGCCAACAGCATATTTACACCAACTGAAAGAAATTCATTATATAATATGAGCCCTAATGCAATCACTAGGGTCTCATTAGGGTCACAGGGGTATGCTGGAGCCTATCCCAGCTGACTTCGGGCGACAGGCGGGGTACACCCTGGAGTGGTCACCAGCCAATCGCAGGGCACATATAGACAAACAACCATTCACACTCACATTCATACCTATGGACAATTTAGAGTCGCCAATTAACCTAACATGCATGTTTTTGGAATGTGGGAAGAAACCGGAGTACCCAGAGGAGACCCACCCACACACAGGAGAAAACCCATGCACGCACAGGGAGAACATGCAAACTCCACACAGAAATGCCTAACGGAGATTCTAACCCATTCGATCTCCTGACTGTTTCTGTGTGGCCAACATGCTAGGCCACCGTGCGGCCCGCAATGAAGACATATCCATTGGGAAATGACGTTTCCCTACTTTTTGAGGGCAAAGGGTGTGTTTGGTATGAAGATTGATGAAGGTAAACATTGATTTCAGTCAGTCTTGTCATGGGGTAATGTTAAGGTCTGTGTCAGTCGGTCCATTGAAACAGCAGTAAACCATGAAATCCTAGATGTCCTTCTCGGATAATGGTTGAAACCAAGTCCCAAACAATGGTGCCATTCAGGATGAGCTACGAGGGCAATTCGATTTGCACATTTGTCATGCATGCAGTCCAAGACATCGCAAGCTTTTTGTGCTCCCCCAAGGATCTCTGAGAGGACCAAGACGGATGTTAGCCTCCCATTGGCAAGGACGTTCACACCGGTTTTAAGTTAGCGTACAAATGCAAGCTCAGCAGCCTCTCGTTCCAGATGCCACAAGGCTAGCAACCAAAAAAGGGTGATGGCGAGTGTGGTATGGCCCCACCTCTTTGTCTCCATTTATGCAACTTCCAAATGGCGAGCGACGCTGTCCTCTCATTGGAGCGTGATTATTCCACGGTGGAGGATAATTCTTTCCAGCTCTCTCTTGAGGAATGCCTTTCCCGTCCAGGCACTAAATGGCTTGCATCTGGTGGTGGACAACCTCTGTTAATGTGATCGTTTGCTTAATAACTGAACAAGATCGTGTCTTTGATGCAAACTGATCTTTAGTGAAGATACTTAACCCTCTGGCTCTTCCCTGGAATTGTATCAGAATCAGACTAAGTAGTGACTCCTTTTAAGGATTGAGGGGTTTTGTGTGTGTTTATTTAATGAGCCATAGAGTTTGAAAGTAGCTCAATCAAATGAAAGTGACATGTTTGGAGGAGAGACGAATGTTTTGGGGATGACATCATTTACAGGTGGATAGACCGTGGGAGACGCACTTTAGTTACTCGTGAGGACATGTGCTGTTCAGCTAACCAGCAGCAGCCACAGCGGGTTCAAGGTATTTTGCCGCACCACTGATGAGATTGGATTCAGATTTTCCTACTGCTGTAATCGAAAAAATGCATCCCCTATTAGCGTTCTGAAGTAAATTTCCTCTCAGCACAACATAAGATGAGGTTGCCGCGAGAGTCTCGTCTCGGCATAGTGTGCAAGCCCTGCTTACCGTCTGAGGCTCAAACTGCTGCCTACCAGTTTGAGTTTGTCAGCATGTTACCAATAATATAATGTTGCAAAACATTTATTATACACCATGACTTTCTATAGCCTGTGTAATGTCTGTAAGTGTGAAATTTTTATACTTGCTAATCGGTCAATAAAATAAATACAAATGTCATACGGGAGGCACTTCTTGTACTTGCTTCATCCTGATGAGGTGGTAGCGTACATGAGCTGGAAGGTGCTTGCCACTGCCGTCCTTCCATAGAGAAGAAAATCCAGCGGATTTTTTTTGTTTGTTTGTTGTTGTTTTTTTACAGAAAGTCAAATGCTTAAATGCATTAAAGATATTTTTATGCTCCTACTAAATGAATGAATTAATTTTAAAGATCCAAATATCAAAAATGTTGCCATACCGGAGATAACTACAATTGGAAAAAGTCTCTAGGACTCATGACCAATAATGAACAGGAAGCAGAGACAATATTGGACACTTCCAGCGGTCGTACTTTTAGAAAACTCCTCCAAGACAATTCACCGAATTGCGGCTAAAACTGAAACATGTTTACTAGATGGACGGGTACTGCTAAATTGTGAAAATTGTGAAGGATTTTAGCTTGCGGCAGAAAATGTGCTCTGCGAATAGTGGCAAAGATTTAAGGATTCACAGTGAAAATGCTTGACAACGGCCGCACAAGGTCAGAGCTTGACCAAACTTGATGATGATGTTTAAAGGTCCCCAGTTATCCAAAAGTGAATTTTTAAAGATTTCCTAACAGTAATACCTGTATGTTTCCCTAGAGCCTGTTTATGAGCACCAAATGTGAGAAAACTCTTATCACTTCCCTCATTTGTTTGCCCCACTTTTGGGGGACGAGGCACTTCTGAAGAAGTCATGAACCTTCCTCATGGACATGATAGGGACTCTGGCCCCACCACCCCTGGCCACTCCTGTATATGTGATATGGCTATTATGTTGAACAAATGCAGAGTTACAATGTATATGTAAAAACATGGATAAAGTGCAAAATAGCGCTTCTTGGAGACACACTGTCAGAGACAGGCATGAACAAACACAGCTCATTACCATTAAAGCTACAGACACACAAAACAGCGTGTTCCAAGTAAGACTTAGTAAAGTTAGTTAACTTTTAAACTGTCTAAATTTCAACACTAAGGATAGATTCCAAGACACTATTGTGAGACCTCTGAGACTTATTTAACATTATTGGAAAATACTATAATAAGGGCCCTTTACGATGAAAAATAACCTCTTGACAGGGTTAACAACTTGAAAATTTTTGCAAGCGCGGAGCAGTCGGATCAGTCTTCCCCTATGACCCAGACGTGAAGCTGGAGGAGTCTCCAAGCTGTTTAAAAGCTGCTGTATTTTTCCAACCACCTGTGCAACACATCAAACTCGCAGGAACTCCACAGGTTTCTACACAAAAGGGGGAACACGGTGGAGCGACAGACAGTATGGTAGCTCCCTCTGCGACCAGAAGATTCCGAAGAGTGTTCATGTCATTAGTTGTCCATCTTCAGCATGACCTCATCTCCTGCTGAACTTCTTCCTTTGAACCGGCAGTGAAACACACACACACACACACACACACACGCACACACACACCTGAGGTTTAAGTCTGTTGCGTCATTTCAGAGAACATTCCACAAAGTCAGAAGATGTCACTTACACTTTAAGTTGACGTCAGAGCCATCCCTTTTGATTCTGACTGCTGCTTTAGGAATTTGAATCCACTAGCCAGTCACTAAAAATTTTGTTGAAGAGGGCAGACATCCGCCAGTTTATTTCATAATGTGCTCCAAGTAGCGCAATTGTGAACTTTATCCATTATACACTGTAAGTCTGCACTTGTCCAACATATTAGATGACATATATCACATACAACAACGTAACATTAAGGAGTGGGACAGTAGGACGCATATGTTAGCAACACTATCTTAGCTTAGCTTAAATTACACTCACATTTTGCCAGGTTTGTTAGGTTAGCCTAGCCGCTAAAGAAAAACAAAATGATGAAACTAGCTCCCACGTCTGGAGCAGACTGATGGATAGTTGTCAGAGCTCCTGGCTGCATTTTAAGATGTGTAGAGAAGACAGATGTTTTTGTTTTTGTTTTTTTCAAAATCCGTGAAGTGGTGGGTGTATACATGGGGCGAGCTCAACTAGCAAGCGGCCGGTCAGAGGTAGTAGCATGTCCATGAGGAAGGGGTTTTTCTCCGCATGATGTCATGCAAAGCAAACTTCAAAAGCTGCCACAATTCTGGAGCAAAGAAGTGAGGCAGATGATGGGATTTTTATTCTATTTGATGTCCAAAAACAGGCTCTAGGACGCACATTATTAAAAAGTCACTTTTAGATCAAACGGGATCGTTAAGATTCTTGGATGATTGCAGACATAGCTTCTGCTCCTTCAGGCAATTGGCAGCTACTTTGTAATGTACAGTATAACACTGGGCCACTCGAGCATTACTATAAGCCTTTCACCCGCTTAATAATTGCCTTTTTTCTACAAAGAGTTTTACAAGCTGTGTCCACTTTAAAGGATGTTTGTCTCCAAAGTTAGAAAAGCACATGCTTGTCTCAAGTTTCAAGATGGCTCAGGTAAGTCACGGTCTCGCTCCAAAATTTATCTTCTCTTTTAAACCCACAAGAGACTCCACCAGTCCCTTACTGGGGGTTTCTTCCTAAATATATGTGTTGGGAGATGTTTTGTGTCTGAGGGGAGAAATTCAGCGTGAATCACCTCCAGCTGCTTCCCAACAATCCTCTCTTGCACTTTGCACTTTTCTGGACAATGCATGCCGTGCTTGGGCACTGGCAAGAGATGGGTTATTAATGATAACCGCCACCTTGCACAAAAGAAATATCAGTGTCTCTGCAGGTCCTTCAAGTGTTTTTGGTTTTCAATGCCTTAAAAAGTCTTAAACTGTCTTGAATGTCTTGAATTTGTGAAAGAGAGAGGTTAAATTTAATATGGGACCAAGCAAGTGAAATGTCTCTGTCTGGTTTGGACTATTTTTTTTTCACAATGGTTTGTGTGGGAGTCATTTGTATTCCGTAGATCGAGCTATAGAAGTTCTCTGGGTTTCCCATACATACATTCATTCATTCATTAAAATTGCCTCGCCACAGAATGGATTTGGCGTTTCCTGTTTGTTCTTGCTCATAAACAAAGATATGCAGGGCAGTATGTATGGTAACTTCATAACACACCTCATGTGCACCTGGTTTGCCAGAGTATAACACGTAGCAGAAGAGATCTGTGTTGCCAAAAACCGCTATATTTCAAGATTATGGTTGCGGATTAAAAGTGAAAGATGGGAAGTGTTTCGTGTGTCGTGTATTTATTCAGTATTTAAGTACAAGCTTTGCAAAAGGCAAAGGGTGCCGCCTCTGAGTGTGCAGCAGCATCGCAGTGCAATTCAAGTCTGAAAGCGTGCACAAACTCACCACAGTGCACCCCAAACCCTGACCAGCTACAGTGCCAAGAAGGCAGAGCTGTGAGACACTCCTCAGTCGCCAGGCAACACCTCGCCTTCCCGGGGAAACACGCAAACCAGGGGTCTCCAGAGTGTGGCCCAAGGGCCATTTGTAGACAGTGGCTTGCAGAAACAAAATAAACAAAAACCCAGCAAAAATTTAAAACCAGAGCAAAAAGGCATACTTGAACTAGAAAAGGCTGATTTGTTGCCCTAAGACAGCTGGGATAAGCTCCAGCATACCCGCAATCTTAGTAAGTGGTACAGAAAATGGTACAGAAAATGGTAGTTAGTGGTACAGAAAATGGATAGATGGATGTTGATACTAATAAAAAACAGTTCTCTTTTTAAATGTTTTCTGTAGACTTTAAAAAATACATAAATAATACGGCTGTCAAATGATTACAATTTTAAATCAGATTAATCACTGTTTTCAAATAAATTAATCATGATTAATCACGCACCGCCCCTGAAACTTTTGTGTGCGTGTGTGTGTGAGTGCCCTATAAGATTAGCATCAGTAGCTTTGTAACTAACGGTCTACATTTCTTTATCTGCCACTTGCAGACAGCATCATTGGAGACAAGTTTGAGGTGATGATGCAGATCGACTGCGAAGTGACAGACACCAGGATCCTCCACATCCGTTCAGACACTATCCCACCAATGCTGCGGGTCAACCGCACAGAGACATTTTACCAACGTTCGCCGGCTGACGCCCAGGCTGCCCCTCCAGTTGGCGTGCTCATGGGGTCTGCTTAGGACCTTTTGAAAATTCCTTTGGAGAAAAGAAGATATTTCACTTTCTTTTTGAGTGGAAATCTAGTCGACACATCCTTTTATTGGGCCAGAACTCCGGAGGTGGCGCCTGCTAGCTCCTTGTGTGGCTGCACATAAGCCCAGACGTCCCACGTAAGGGTAATTGCTTAACAGCAGGGGGCTGAGCACTGAACCCTGAGTCACCCCGTCTCACACACACACCCACACAAATGCTTTTTCACCATAGCAGCTCTCTTCAAGTCTTCTTGTTCCTCATCTCTGGATCAACTAGGCTAAGAAAATAATATATCGAAGTGTTTAAAACTGTGTTTATAAAAGCAAACTGTGTGTGTTGAATTTAGATTAACCGTCCCTTCTTTTGCATTTGTTGCATTATTTGCGGGAAAGCCACCACTATGTTTTTGTTTGATGATGGAGAATGTTTTTAAAATATGTTTTGGAGTGTGGACTGTGTTCTCAAACAGATTCAGGTTCTGTACATATTTATTTCTATCGTTCATTCTTAACCTTAGTCATAAACACCTTACTGTGTGATTGTTGTGGTGACAATTTTATGTGGTGTACGTGGGATTTATGTAAATACTTATTTGGAGGATTTTTGTATCCAATTAGGAACCTAAAATAGCACAGTTTAGCAAAATAAGCTGGTAGAAAATGTAAAAATAAAAGGCTAATGTACACTCTTGAGATTTTTGTATTTAGAAAAATGTATATGTGGGGGTTTTGACAAGGTTTTAGTAGTATGCACTGCAGCACAGATGTGGAAAGTTCACTTCCGGCTTGAATTTGATTTGTTTTTTTGAATTAAAACTATTTTCATGAAGTTACTTTATGTGCTCAGCATCTGGAGTGGGCAACCTTTTTCCTATTAGGGGCCATTTCAGGTTTTATACATAACTTAAATTTTTTTATTCTAAGCTTTTTTCAATAACAGTTCCTAAGGTTTCATTTGTTTTAAGAAAATGCACAGCAGGCCTGATAAAATGCTGTCACATTTAACGGCCATGGGTCATAGGTTTCCCACCCTCTATGCTGTGGCTGTACACATATAGTCTACTTTCCCTTTCCGCGATGTCAATTCCCACAATGTTTCCACTGCAAGCCAGTTGTGCTTTTGTGCTTACAACAAAAATAAACACTGGATTTTATGTATGTGCCTTATACTCTGCTGTTCTTTTTTAGATGTCCTGTCTAGGTCACTCATGAAAAATCACAGTGAGGTTAACTGATTAAATAAATAAAAATGTCAGCTATACTTCTATAATTCTAAAGCTGAAATGACAAAAGCTTTGGTAAAACAAATTATGACAGATGTTAAATACGGAAATGACCTAGTTTGGAAAAAGGGCCTGAAAATATACAAAATTATTTAAAATGAAATGAAAACAGCCAAGAAAAGATTGTAAATAATTAACTTATAGGAACTGTAGTTTGTGAAAAAGACCAACGGTGTATGGTTAAACATACAAGGAATTATATGAAAAGCACATTTGTCTTGGACAAAGAAAAGCTAGGAAATAGCAAAATTTAAAAACAGAAATAAATAGTAGGATTTCTTTAAAGAAAAAAAAAGGTTTGGTTGTTAGAGTGCAAAACAACAAAGAAAAGACTGGAAATAAGGAGACTATGAATTGTCATTGTAAAAGGCCAAAAGCTGATGGTTTGAACACCCTACAAAATAAACGGAAAAGAACATTTGTCGTGGTTGGTGAATTGGTGGAAGAAAGATTGAAAAATGCAGAGTATAAAAACAGATTGCAGATTGCAGTAAAAAAAAAAAGGAAATCAAAATCAAAAATCTCAATTGACACTCGTAAGCTTTAATGAACTTTATTCATCCTCAGTCACCAGAGAATAAGTGCTTTCACAAGACAAGACAGACATATTTGGGTTGCTTTTACAAAGAAAAAAAGTGAAAGATAAAGCATGTATAGAATGGAAAACTGACCTTTGTTGAAACAACATAGTGTGGAGGTTGTCATGTCAAGGGGTTTGTGTCCTGTATGGACTGAGGAATGTGGCTCAATTTGAGTGGATTTAGGTACAAAAAACTGATATTAGCCAATATAGAACTGATCTACAATCCATGTAAGCATTTCAAATATGTCAAAGGCTTATTTAGGGTCTACGTAGGCAAACTTAATGTTGTATGTGACTTGGTGTCCATTGTCCCATGCGTACAGGACACCCTCTTTGGGGTTGTAGTCAATCTGGGTGGTGTAGGTGTAATTGTTGGTGAAAGGCATCCTGGGAATCATCTGTGTGTTGGTGTGCGTGTCGAAGGCATATTCCAAGTTGGCGTCTCTTTGGTTGTAGCTGTCAACAGCATACAGGACGCCGCACACGATGAAGCAGTTTCCGTAGTGGTTCCTCCTCAGCCCAGTCCTCCACGTTGTCTCCCTCTGCATGCTCAGGTCAACTGGGTTCAGGCGGCTCAGGACGACCACCTCCTGCAGGAAGCCCTCGTCGTCCATTGCCGGGTAAATGATCCAAAGGCCACTCTCATCCAAAGCGAAGTCGATGTCCGAGTGACTGCGCCACTCCCACGCTGATGTGGACTCGTCCATCACGGCGTCGTGCAGCATGGTCCAGGCGGCCACGTAGCGCTGATGCAGGTCGAATTTGATGATGTCTCGAGAAAAGGCACGGTTGTAGTAGAAGGCCCCGTCATAGACTACGTGACCTGTGCCAATCCAGTTGTAAGGAAGCTTGTAGGAGTTGGTGAAACGGCCTAGTAAACACAAAATAGGAGGGAAGTCCGTTGAAGTTACTTCAACGAGAAGCAACGGAAAATAAGAAAGTTCGTAGGAGGTAGTAAAACTGAAAAGATTAAGGGAAGTTGGTACTACAGCTGATGAAAGACACGTAATAAGGAGTTGGTTACATTTTCAAGATCGGAAATCGTACAAGTTGGTAAAAGGACCGAAGAGATGAAATAGGGGCGTTTGTGAGAGATGGTAAAACGGCCAAGAAAAGATACAAAAGTACAGTAAATTGTGGGACATTTATTGGACTGGGTAAAATGGCCAATGAATTATAGGAAATCAATAAGTCTGTAAGAGCTGGCAAGAAAGATTGGAAAAGCTTGAAAATAAGACTATTGTGGGAGTTGGTAAAATGGTCTTCAAAAGATACGAAATGAGAAAGCTTGAGGAAGTCGGCAAAACGACAGAGGAAACACCAAAGTGGAGTTGGCAAAACTGCCTGGGGAGAACGAAGTCAGCTGAAGTTGGCTGAGCAGTCAAGGAGCAATAGGAAAGAAGCTTGTTGGACATTTGTAGGAGCGGGTCAAACGGCCAAACAATGATACAAAAGGATTTATTGGAGTGGCTAAAACTCATAACTTTGGGGTTTAAAGTGGCCAAGTAAGGAAAAATTGCAGGAGTTCATTAAACGCCCAGAGATGACCACAAATGCTAATGAGAGTGGGAGTCCAGCGTGCTGACTTTTTTGTCATTTTCCGGCCTTTTTTACACTAACACTAACACTAACACATCTCTTCTTGGGAAAACCACCCCCTAGAAAATAAAATACAAAAAAAGGGCATAGCTTGTGAACTGGTCAAGTTTAAAAATGTACTGTAAATAAATAAATTGTATGAATAACATGGTTTGAAGGAGATGGTAAAACAACCAAGGATTGGGAACAAGGAAATTGTTGACATTTTTAAAGTGCCTACAAAAGCTGAGAAATTGGTGATTTGAGTTGCTGAAATGGAGTAACAAGGAATTTTGAAAATGGCTGTAAAACGACAAAGAGCAGAAATAAGTAAATAGTAGAAGTTGGTAAAAGACCCATGAAAGGTTTACCAAAGATGAAAAAAAAAAGATGAAATAATTGTTTGTGGTTTTTACCTTTTTTAAAAACCTCCAGATTCTGGAACTCCAGGAGGTTGCTGCCATAATAGAAGTTGGTGACATAAATTCTGTCGTTGTTTGACTTAGGATCCTTCATCCAAGCTCCTTCATTCCTGCCGTAGGTGTTGTGAGTCACTGGCTCAGAGATGGTTGCCAGAGTGTCCTTACATTCTTCTGTGGAAGAAAGATCCCCAATGAGTGAGGATTTTAGAAGCTACTTGCAGACCTTCCTCATCAAATCTGAAAATACTGTAATTACCAGCCTGATGCATGGAAGGTTGCCATATTGGAACATCACAAATGTCCAAATATCTGTGGGGTTTATTCATTGTAGTATGCTGTAGGTTCCTACCTTTAAAAAGTAAGCTCAGCCAGGATGATTTTTCTATATCATATTAGCCCGTAGGCCACCCTCACACATTTATGTATGTTTTTCTCTGTATAAGAATTTCATCCATCGAATACAATGGGTTAACAGCTGAATACAATAGAAATGTCAAATATCACTGCTATTCTTTCCAAATACTGTAACATTACAGAATGCATGGTTTTTATTATGTAAATGCAGTGAGGCTAAAAATGTAATTGCAAGTCAGTGAGGCATTTTTGGGCCAGGGTAGTATCTGGCACTACATAAAAAATGCTAACGCAATCAAACCATTTTTTTTTGTTAATCTTTAATATCCAAGGCTAATCACCACCAAAACCCCATCCCTATACTATTTATTTTATTTATTTATTTCTAGCTGGGGACACTTCCTGCTTCCCAGCATGCTTTGCTGGACTGCATTGTAAATAGTTGCAAATATTACATGTTTGATGCTATGTACGTTGTTGTTTGTCATTCCATGTAGTATTAGTAGTTGCCCCATATGTGCGTCTGCTGATCTGTTGATGTTAAGCTTGCTGTGTAGTGCTTATCACTTTGATCTTTTTGTCTTGTCATTTCATATTAACCCAGACGATGAAATGGAACTTGTGTGCTACAAGTAGTTTCCCCGGGGAAACAATAACCTGTGTTACATTCTACTTTTCGAGAATTATCAACACATACTGTATGAGTGAGGGGGTACTGGTGATACGACAAAAAGGCTCTGGGAGTACACAAGACAAAAAGGTTGGGAAACACCGATCTACACCATGACTATGGTTCTTGTTCTTTGTAGTTATCCCTCTTTCTTTCCTGACTTTTGCCTGCCCAAATCAAGAGCAACTTCCTTTCAGACAGCTGAAGGGCCTTTGAACGTCTCTTCGCTGAAGCAAGATGGCCATCATATTTAAAAGGTTTAACATCCATAAAAATAATTTAATATGTGGTAGTTTTCATAAAGTCTGAAATTCTTGAAGTGATGTATGGAAAATAAATATTAATTTTCTTGCGTGTGACGTAAGGACGCATGCGCGAGCTCCTGCCAGCAGGTTAATTGTGGAGAGTAGCTAAGGTGGAAGTTTTTCGACAATTTTAAGATAATTAAATATGTGAAAGTGCGATTAATGGCGATCAGGCCCCGTAGTTTTATTGCGTGTGTTGTTCAAGGCGTTTTGTGCACGTCGTTGTGTACGCTAAACCCGTTTTCTGTCGGTAAATACGACTTTGTACTTTGTTAATGCTATAGCTAGCCGGCTGACTTCCAGTCGTGCGCTCGTCGTCCTTTCTGACGGAGCGCTCGTTTTTAATCACCAGCAGAGCCAGATGGCGGTGCCTTCAAACAACGCCTCATTGTTGGTTCCTCGCACACAGGTATGTAGGCGTTGTTTTTAACTGCACTTATTCATGTATATTTTTCAAACACAATTATTTTTCATCCACCTGCATGACATACCCAAAATAAATCAAGAATAACTACAGTTATCTGTTTTTTTTGGTTTGTGTTTTTTTAAAAAAGCATAGTCTCGGCCATTATTGATAGGTAAGAGCTCAGAGAATAGAAGAGCTGTCTATGTGGAGTTTGCTCTTTGTTCTTTCTTGGGTTTTGTCCAGGTACTGGACCCCACATCCTAATTAACATGTATGCTAATTTGGCATCAAGCAATTACTGTTTTGATGAAATACATTTTAAATAGTTTTTGTTGGTATTGTAATCCCCATTAGAAATAAATCTTCCTATCTTTGTTGCATTACATTTTTATATATTGTTACATTAGCTACAGTTTGCCCACCGGTGGGCCAATAGGGGCCAATGTGTTCTTAAAGGTCCAAATTATTTTTTTTTTCCCAATATTTTTGTGTAATGCATCAAATGTGTTACACGGTAAAATACATTGATTATTTTTAAGTCTGTGGAGGTTTTACACAACATTCATTGTTTCCTTGCACACAACTCAATAAAGTGATACGTAGACGTAGAAGCTCTGTACCCTGCCTTTTCCTGAAAGCCAGCTGGGATAGGCTCCAGCTTACCCTAGAACATGGATGGCTGGATCATGCAGCAAAAAATAAAGAATTCTGAGGGCAATGTCTCAATTTACCATTTTTTTTTGCCGTGGCTCCTTCCTGCCTTTGCATCATCTCATCAAACTCTTGGTGATCCTCCTCTTCCTCCTCCCAGCTGATCTTGTACTTCTGTTTGACCTGGGGAACCCGGATAGTGGTGGTGGCGGTGGTTGTTGTAGTAGCTGAGGGAGATGTTGTAACAGGTCTAGTCACAGGTGTAGAAGTGTGCGGTGACCCTGGGGTGGAAGACTCTGAGAGGATGGTGGGTTCTTGTGGTGTCATGACAGTAACCTGGTTGGCTTTTGCTGTTGAAGGGTGGACTGGATTGGCCTCAGTGTTGGTGGTTACATGCTCTAGAGTGGTGTTTGGTGCCTCAGTGGCTTGCGTTGGATTGCTCATCTCCACGCTTGATGTTTCTATGGTGATAGGTCTTGTGGTGAACACCGCGGTGGTTACCTTCTCATCAGTTTGGGACATTATAAGCATCTCTTTGGTTGCGGAGGCGTCCATCAAAGTGGTGAAGTCCAAAGACTGGGATGCACGGTCTGTTGTGAGAGGTTTTTGTGAAGTAGCATCGATGTCATTAATCACCTCAATCAGAGCTTTAGTTGTGGGCTCTGTGTCTGTCTGTGTTGTTGTCTGGCTGGTCTTCTTGGAGCCATGGGAGAGGCCAGTCATCACAGGTCGAAATGACCTACGCCCAGGATGAGGGCGAGGGACTCGGTGTTGAAGAAGGTTTTCCTCAATCAGGAGGTCTATTGGACCATCTCCACTGAATCCATGATACTCAAAATCTGCACGAAGGATGGAGAAAGGCAGGAGGTCAGCATGAAACATTCATGTTTAAATTCTACAGTATTTATTACCTCTACCAAGGTTTTAATCAATGTCGGTTGTCTTGTTTGTTTGATAGTTCGCAAGTTGACACAATAACGACAATACCTCTGTAGAGGGGTGGTGCATGTGCTGTGTAAGTATCCATTAAATGAAATCTGGATTAAAAATGTGTTTTGCCATTTGAGTTGTAATCCTAATCCTAATAGTAGAATCCTCTCCATCTAATGCTAACATATCAGGTCATTCTCCATGAACCAGGAAGTAGCTGCTAACAAAGTGACAAACATATTGCCTCATTCTTGTGAAAGTGCGCTGTCCCAATTGCAGATTCAAAAATGTGGTCACAGAAACAATCAGAAATACTTCAGCTACCAGTGTTTGAAGATCTTGAAAGAAAGTTTAATTAAGCCCTAGGTTACATCAAATTACCTCAGCTAACTCAGGGTTGGCAGAACCTACCGTTCTCTTCGGGTTCTCCATCGTCATTGGTCACTGGTTCAGGCTCTGACTTGTAAAAAGTCACTCCTCTGATGATCATCCCATTGAGACCACTCTTGGACCCTGGAGGAACCTCTTTGTCTGCCCCCTTTTTGGGAGTGGAATGCGCTTTCACCTCAGTGACTTGAGCCGAAGCATTGGACTGGGTTCTTGCAACAAATGTCTCCTGTTTGTGGAAACAAAACAAAGAAAAAAAAACATAAACCATCCTGAAAGATGCAACATTGCATGTTTAAACATGGTGAATTTTTGCAAACAATAAATATTTACTTCTAGTAGTTGGAACACTGTGACATAAACTTGGCGAAAATATTCCAAATTAAGACAACTTTTTAGTTTATGTACTAGACTTGCATCTTCGGGCTGTTTTCATCATCACAATTTTTCTTCCGTTTTATATTTCATCAATAACCCTGCATAAAGCCCTTGAGGAAACATACCACCATGGTGAATCACTTTTTTTGTGGGTGGTGGGGGGGAAAGCCCACCCAACACTTCTGGACAGGATCACCATTTCACATGCATGCTGTCATCGGTCAGCAGGGCCTCCTCTTAACACGAAGGACTGTGCTTCTCATACTCCTTTGACCCCCATTTGTTAATGTTGTCAGGGATTACCGTTGGTTTTTGAGAGGCTCCTGGTCTGCTCAGGTTCCATTCATTCTGGTCATCCTGGTGGAGTGAAGGCGGGGGTGTAGTCCAACGCTTATTAGCATCGTCAGGGTTTGGAGGGTTCTTGTGGGTCTTTACCTCATCTGTGGTGTGCTTCAAGGCCATAACCTTCACACAGTCATGGACAAATGTTGATGAGTTCTGACAGTAAAGAATGCCATCTTCATTGGACGTTATAGTTTAAAAAATGTTGTGGGATGCTGGCATCTACAGTCATGTAAAAAAATTAGCACACTCTTATTTGTAAACGTCTGCTGCACCGATGAACCGCTGCACACAATCATTTTAAGAAAACATGAACCCTTTAAAGGAAAACTGCACTTTTTTGGGGAATTCACAATCCTTATGTGAAACATGACTGCACACGTCTTTCTCTTTTCTGCACATTTTAAAGAGAGAAAAACAGCTAGCATGTTGGAGCTAACAATGCACGTAACGGGACACATAAAAGCCCTAAAAAAAAACCTTCAAAAAATGAGTGTTTGTGTGTATATATATATATGTATATATTTAAATTAAACAATTGTTGGCGTTTTTTTAGAGGGATTTGTCGTCGAAATAGGTGTGTCCCATGATGTGGATTGTAATTGCTCTCTTGGGCTAACTGTTTTTCTCTCTTTAGAACGCACAGAAAAAAGAGAAATACATGTGCTCACGTTTCACATAAGGATTGTGGCTGATGGGCAAAATTCCAAAAAAAAGTGCAGTTTTCCTTTAATGTGTTGCCTGTGCTATTATTTTTCTGAGTGCACCACATGGTGACATTGTTTTAAACCCCAAAGTTTGTCCCCTGATAAGTCGGTTTGACTTGAAATTTCTCAGACAGCTCAGTGCACTCTACAAAACACCCTCTGTAACTAAGGGTGCTTAGCCCAATCACCGTTAAATTTGGTACAAACTTTTAGGGGACTGACAAACATGTCAGTAAAATTAGCCCAGAATTGAAAAACATGGCCGTCATCAAGCAAAACATCTTTGCGGGGGTGTGGGCTGGACTTACCAGACTCTATAAAGAAGTGGCACACCTCACCTCTGGGGAAAAAAAATTCAAGTGTCTTCAATTGCCGTTACGATGGCTGACACAGCCATGTGTCATGCTAGACACATCTTTGACACAAGACACACACACACAACGCCTGCAGGGCAGACATGTCATTTGTAAAGATGATGTTCACGCCAGAGTTTAAGTGTTGCTGAACGCCTGCAGGGCACATGCGTCATTCCTGTTGAGTTAGGGTGGAAGTGTGGCATCTGTAAAGCTGCCGTTTACGATGGAGTTTAAAGAGAAAGTGTTGCTGTGTGCCTTCGGGCAGACGTGTCACCTGTAAAGCTGAAGTCTGCAATAGCATTACGATGGAGGCGTGGCATCTGTAAAGCTGAAGTCTGTAATGGCGTTTTAAAGTTATGTAGTGCAGGGCATTCTGGAACCAAAGCACCAAAAATCTTAGAATTGAGCCAAAAATGGGATTACAAAATACCAACCAATACCAACTATAACTATAACACTATAATAAGATGAAATTAATATTTGTAGTATTATGTGTATATATATTGTAAAATAATAAACTATAACTAATATTACAAATATTTTCATATAATAATTAAAATGCATTCGTACAAATAGCCCAAACCCCCACCCCCGTGCTTTGTACTCTCAGCAGTTGAGTAAACTCCGGCCACAGTATGAAGAAATACATACTAGAGGCTTTATATGTACAGTATAAATACTGCAGGACTGCATGGTGGCTCATTTTTCAGGTTTTCCACATGCAAAAAATAAAGTCTGTGGTGGTCACTTGGTGGGAAAAACACTGGATCTATTTTGAGTGTTTCTAACAATGGCTGCTGTCATATCCCATGTCAGTACAGCCAGCAGCAACCCCCAGTCAACATTCAAACATTGTGACAGTGACAATATTGATGATAATGTGAGCAGGTTTTCCCTTCCTGTTGCTTTCTTTATTTTGTTTCTTTACCTCTACTAGGATGCAACAACGCCATCATTTTGTCCCGACCATGATTACAATTTAGGATTTATTTAAGTATACAGGAGGCAAAGCCCGCCACATTTTTATAGTGCTGTGACACCGTCTTCCTTTCTGATGCAACACTTCTCACACATGACTTTATTCCATGGCCACAACATTAGGTGCAAATGCAAAAGATTGGAAGAATTTTCTATTATTTTTGCTCCCTTTTTATTTAGCACAATGAGGTGAAGGAAATATTAGAAAAAGCCATCACACCACTGTAAATGAACATACAGTATTTTTGAAATGAAAAATGATTGTTGATGGATGTCATTGCAGTGTGCAGGTGTACCTATCGTTGTGTCCAGCGAGTATTTTTGATGACATGTTCTTTTATTCTACAGTAATGATGTTGAAGTTGAATAATATAACGTTGATAAATATTGACCTGACCAAGCAACAGACACCCAATGGCCAAAAGTACTGAGACATATCTGGACTCATGGACAAAAGTATTGGGACACACCACATCGTCGCAGTTTGTATTTGACACAATTGTATGCTTCTTGGGCCGCACGGTGGTCTAGTGATTAGCATGTACCAGTCTGGAGAACTGGAAGACCCGGTTCAATTCTCACTTGGACATTTCTGTGTGGAGTTTGCATGTTCTCCCCGTGCGTGCGTGCTTGGGTTTTCTCCGGGTACTCCGGTTTCCTCCCACATCCAAAAATTAATTGGCGACTCTAAATTGTCCATAGGTATGAATGTGAGTGTGAATGGTTGTTTGTCTATATGTGCCCTGCGATTGGCTGGCGACCAGTCCAGGGTGTACCCCGGCTGTGGCCCGAAGTCAGCTGGGATAGGCTCCAGCATGCCCCCGCGACGCTAAAGAGGAGAAACGGTATAGAAAATGGATGGATGGATGTATGCTTCTTACTTTGTGGGAACAGTTTGGGGAAGGCCCCTTTTCTGTTCCTCAGTGCACAAAGCAGGGTCCATAAAGGCATGCTGGGGTGAGGTTGGCACGGAAGAACCCCCATTAAAAGCCATCCATTGGGTTAAAAGGCACACTCCAAAGTCTTGGAAGAGTGAAAGATACTCACTCCTTTCCATGTCAATGGCAAGGTGTCCCAATACTTTTGCTTGCATCATGTGAAGCCCTTAACTGAAGCTGAAAGGGTCATTATTGTGATCCTCATAACAGTCTTCTGTCTCATCTGGTACCTTTTCAATGTGTGTCACTCGCTCCACCAGATTGCCGATGATGGACTGCAGCTTTAGTAGATCCATCCCATAATAGGAACCCTCCAGAAGCTCAAGGATGGTGGCCAGCTAGAATGATCAAATCGACCAACTTGAGGATGATGATCCTTTGTTTTTTGGGTGATGATCTTGTGTGATAAATATAATTAATAGAACAGAGTGATGCTTCACCTTGACATCATCTTTTGCAGCTTCCCTAAGCTTTTTCAGCCTGAGCTCTCCCTCGCAGGGGTTGACCGCTGACGGAGGAGCGATGCAGGCGCACTTACACTCCGGACCGGATGTGATGGTCTCCACCGTGTATGTATCCTGCGCGCCCGCGCTGCCCTCCTCTATCCGTCGGCAGGCGCTCCTGCTCAGGGGTCTGACAACACATTTACAGCCACAGTCAGAGCCTTCCGAGACGGCTTTCACTTTGTCATAATCACCCAGCAGCTACAAAGACAAAAAGGACGGTATGTATTTTTGCACGTATCTGCATACAAGTTGTGAGGTGTCCACATGACAGACAGACCCACAAGTATTTGGACAGTAACCAGTGAGTTTCTGTCATTTTTGCCTTTTATGCACCACAATGGAACTCAAAGAAAACAATCAAGTGTCGACTTTCGGCTGTAAGTTAAGAACTTTATGAAGAGTTGCTTCATTTTCAGGGGTTTAGCTGATGTACTTTTCTTCATTTTTAATACTTGGATGAGAATCATTTGCAGCTACTTCACATGCTGCTTGTTTGTGGTAGCTATGAGTAAATAGTCCAAATATACAGTATTTTAGAGCCCTTTAAAATACTCTGCATCAAAATGCATGTAATTCCAAAATGGTGAATGCCATCATATTTTTGTGAAAGCTCTTAAATGAAAGCTGAAAGTAGACACTTGACATCTTCTTCTTCCATAACCAATGTGGTGTTAGTGAAAGGCAAAAAACCCCAAAAAACAATAAACTCACTGTCACTGTCCAAATACTTGTGGACCTAACTGTGCATAATGATGCATTTGTGAGTGCACATGTGAGCCTACCTTAAAGAGGATATTTTCCCGGTCATCTGTCACCTCCTGCAACTTATCTTTTTGCTGAGCCTCCATGTCAGCTCGTAGCCTGGAGTCCGCAGCCGGTCTCTTTGGTGCTACAGCAGCTCCCTGTGCAAAAATTGCACAGTGCACGACGATCACCACAATGCACAACTTCAGCATGCTGCTGAGAGTCTCTCAGAGGTGGGGGGAAATAGTTGCAATGTTAAATTTAACAGCCCTGAATAGTCCTTGGCCTCCTCATGGCTCCAGTCACTCTGTAGAGAAGTTGTATGGGGTTTTATGACGCCATGATGTTAATGCACTGATGGAGAGTGGGGAAAAGGGTGTGCACTTCTGTGTGTGCATGTGTGAGTGCTGACAGGAGGCGGGCCTGCTGCAAAGTCATGAGGAGGAGTTCCACTCTCAATAATAAATCAGCACATTAAAAGAATAGCAACCAAATGCTAAATATTAGAAACAATGCATTGGAGTTCCACAGATCTGCAAACCACAATAATAAACATATTGTTACATTGATATTTCCTTAGGCATGCATTGCATTGGATATTACAATGTGCCTCAACCATGGATGTCTGTGCTACCTTCTAGTGGTACAGGCGTGTACTACAATAGGAGACACAAGCCTGAGAAGTCTAGTCTTTATTTGATGACGCTGATGAAGGCACATTATTACAAGTATTTGGCTTCCTGTTGTATGACAAATGTTTGGATATATAGGAAGCTCAGTTAAGGCACACAGTGCCACAGAAGGATTGTGGAAAAACTAACAAAAAATACTGCAGTTTAGTATAGAAAGCTGGCGAATGTCAGAAATAATTAACTGGTGATCCTACTTTGCGTTGAAATAGCACTGATAAAAACTCAATGGAGGATATTAAATAGAGTAAAAAGTAGGAAATAAGGACATTATCCATTCGAGAACAATCATTACTTAAATTACAAATCATTTTATTTTACACATTTCTTTTCATACCGTACACAAGCTACATATAAGACACCCCATTAACTCCTGAGTCAAGCTTTACATTTGTTCCGAAGGAATTTTTTGTTTGTTTGTGTGGTATTCCTTAGGATTATGGAAAGAAAAAATAAAAGATTTTTCCGTAACCAGGTATAGATTTAAAGAGATAAAGGGTTTGGCTTTTTTAGACATGAAGATGTAGGACAGCCCCATCAGCAGTGTAGTGCGTCAACAGTGACTTACCCCCCCACTTCGTTCTGCGAGTTGAGTTCTGGTTGGATTTCGGTGATGAAAGATGTAGTTTGGGTTAGTTGGCAGGGCCACTTAAAGAATTTGGCTTCTCAAAACAAGACATTCAAAGTAGTAATACATTTGCATCACAAAAATTCCTCCTCGGATGAAGATGAAGACTGTGCATGTAAACACTGAAACACATACACAACAATGGACAGGCGACAGTGCGCAGTGGTACAACGGGAGAGAAAATAACTCTTAAGCGATTGTTAGGTCTGATTTTTTCGAGGAGGCATCTTTCTGATGCATATTTATTTCTTTTTTTGAACGCATATTGTTTTCAGAAGCCAAACTTTTTACTGAAAGGGATAGTTTGGATTTTTTGCCATGAAGTTGTATGACATCCTCATCAGCAGTGTAGTACATCAATGGTGGCTTAGCCCCCCCCCCAATTGGCCCCGTCAGTCAAGTCCTGGTTGGAGATCCGTGACGAGGAACGTAGTTCCGCTTAGTTGTTGGGGCCAATTAAGTAAAGAGTTTGATAGGGATGTCATACAACTTCATGTCAAAAATTCTGAACTATGCTTTTAAAACACAATTTTAATTCTGATTTTTGTTTTATAGCTAACACTGAGGGCATTTAAAAAATCCTTCATTTAAGGACTTTTTATATTTTTTATACCTATTTTTTATCTGATCTTATTCCTGTATTCCTTACTTGTGTATCTTGCTTGCTGCTGTGACAAGCGAATTTCCCCGCTGTGGGATTAATAAAGTACAATGTAATCTAATTTAACAGTGACAATTTGACAGCCAAAATTCAGGCACATGCAGAGATGCTGTACTGGTCTAAAATAGCATTGGTTGGCCTTGGCAGAGGTCTCTCTACTTTAGAGTGCAAGTTCACTTCATAAATGTGCTCCTTAGGTAATTTAAAAAAAGTTTGCAGTAGCATCACAAGTGTTATGTTTGCCTTGAAGGTGAAGCAACAAAGTTGTCAAAATGGCCACTACCACCATCAAGTTGGGTCACCAGGTGGATACAACTTAGCGTCTACTAGCAGCCTTCCTCCTCAGTCCTTCCCTCTGTCACCACAGGGAGGATGAGGTGAGAAATTCGGCTCCACAGTCCACCGTACTTGTTCAGGTCCATCCTGTCGAAGGCCATGGGGTGGTCATGGGAGAGAAACTTCCTCTGGAGGTGGTCATCCACCATCTCCTCCACGCTGCTAAGAGAAGCCCCGACAGGAATCTCCTCCTCGTCCTCCAGCAGCACGGTGAAGATGAGAAACGTCTTCTTGTACGCAGCATTCTCATGGTCGCAGTAGCGGTAGAAAATTAGGGTGGAGCCTGGAGGCAGCTGCTCGAAGCGATGGATGACTGCCACAGGTTTGTCTCCCTCAAAGGCTCTCTGCAGCTGCCCATCAATGTCCAGCTTCACCTGGTCGCTGTCCTCACCGACTTTGCTGGTGCAGTCTATGTGAAGGACGGTAGCGTTGAGGGCAGTGGAGAAGGCGGAGGCCAGGTCGTGGGCAAGGCACCGCAGCGTCCTCCTGCCTGAGACTCCCGCTGTCAAGATCAGACTGACTGGCTCGCTGGGCTGAGGCGCTAGGAGGTGCCTCTTCAGGTGGATCCTGCTCCTGCTCCACAGCTCTGGACGCTGGTGAGGGAAGCGAGTCTTGACTTTGTCCATTTCCTTAAGGAAGATGTCGATCTGCGGAACACTGCTTGGTAGCGGAGGCTCAGGCTGGAGGAGATGCTGCACCAGGATGGCGACAAGTACCACCATGCTAAGTGCTATCAGGTATCTTGTAACTGTATGGACAGAAGAATGTACAGTATGTTGGACATATACATTATTCATCACTATCCCCTTCTTCCATTTTGTCAGCACTCTCACTGCTCTACAGCACACAGTAAGGTTATCAAGGCGAGGGTTGTCATTAATATCATCAATTACTGTACATGGCACACCTCCAGGACTGGTAGTGACTTCTGTTGCTAAACCAGCTTCCTGAGTGGTTGGACCAATGGTCTCCACTTTACTCCTTAGGTCATCCAATGGCTCCTCCAGCAACACTTTTTCAGGACTTGAACCGGTGTTCAGGCCTAGTCCAATATCTGATCAACGAGAGGGAGGAATGTAAACAAAATAAGCAGTTTTATATTTACATGTACTATTATGGCAGTACACAAGGGGAAAAGAAGTTTCGCTTACCTTTTTCCTCATTGTTTGTGTCTTCTTGGAGCACTGCTGTGGGACCGTCTACCTGATTGTAGTTTGTGTCGCCCACCATTGCTTCTGTCATCTCTTCCAGCGCTTTATCATTCCTCGGTTGGTCCTCTTCAGCTAGAGTAAAAAATTAGGTGTCCGCATTAAATTAACTACAATGTAACTACAGTCACTTCACAAAAATACTGTGAGGCTGTCATGGAGATAGGGGAACACTGACCAGCAAACTCCTCTGCTTTCATTGCCGGCGCTTCATCTCTCTGCACCCCTCTGCCATCATCACAGTCATCTCTGCCGTGGTCTGGTGGAGGGGAGGCGGCACTCGTCTCCACGTTGTTCTTGCCGAGCTCACCTTGACTCCATCCATCATCTGTCAAAGGCACAGACCTCTCCTCAGCCTGATCACGATCTGCAGAATAGGATTATGAACAAAATGCTAAATACCATAAATGCTGTCTTATTCAGTCACCATGTGTGTGGTCTACATAAGCCATTCACTGCAGAGGTCTCTTGATTAGCGCTGGTGTAATGACGAGACTTGTGCCCTCATCGACTTGTGCCACCTAGCGCTACTGTGCATGCATATAACAAAGAAACCTGTTTTCAATGTTCTAACCGTCAAATTATGTCACTTTTTAGGGAGAGTAGAGTGTTATGACAAAATAACCCAATTTGTGTATGGAATTATAGATTATTTTGACTGGCAAAATGTTTTATGACTATATCCTCCCCAGGTAATTGCAGTGTCATATTGTTGCATTATATATGTAACGGATGCCAGCCTGTGGGCTGTGCGAATGCACATTGGTAAAACCTCACTCCCTCTGCCTTAAGAGCTGCACTGAACACGCGGCCGACAGTCCGGGCTTTTAGTCGCATGGTCATCGCCCTCGCCTCCCATTACGAAGATCCTGTGTTCAAGCCCCGGTGCAATGCGAAACAGGGCGGGTTACATTGGTGCCGTGACCCGGATGGGAGTGAGGTTTGAGGGGGTGAGTGTAACGGATGCCAGCCTGTGGGCTGTGCGAGTGTACGTTGGTAAAACCTCACTCCCTCTGCCTCAAGAGCTGCGCTGAACACGCGGCCGACAGTCCGGGCTTTTAGTCGCATGGTCAGCGCCCTCGCCTCCCATTACGAAGATCCTGTGTTCAAGCTCCGGTGCAGGCAGGGCGGGTTACACATAGACCTACTTTATATCATAAAAGGTAGCTTATTTATCGATGCTCTGATGTCATAGTGCCAGTTGCGAGTGTGATGCCTTCTTTAAATTGTTCGAACTTTTTGATGCGTTCACATGCATATCATGATAAATCACAAATGTCATTGTTTAATAGGTTGTAGTATAAAATGTGACAAAATACACTAATATTGGGTTATTTTGTCTAAATACTCTACTACTTCCCGTTCTCTCTTACATTGTCCTAGGACTAGACTAAAAAGAAGAGAAGACAGCTTTTGCAGTCGCAGGCCCTAAATTATGGAACTCTCTCCCTTTGCAAATTAAAACCGCTCCATCTGTGGAGTGTTATAAATCGGCACTAAAGACGCAATGGCTGTAATTAAAATGTTTTATTTAAATTGTTTTATTTTATTTTATTGTATGAAATGTTTTGTTCTTATTGATTTTATTTTATTTTTAAACTTGTTACATGTTTCTTATTTTGGCTATTTTATTAAATTTTTGGCATTTTATTTTTGTGATCTGTACAGCACTTTAAGACAGCATGAACTGTTGGTTTTAAATGTGCTTTATAAATAAACCTTGACCTTCTGGGACACAGTTCGAGGTTTGCAACATTGGTTTCCTTGTTATACGCATGTGCAGTAGTGCTAGGTATCACAAGTCGACGAGGGCACACGTCTTGTCATGACAGCAGATCAAGACAAATTAACTTAGGCTGTAGGCAACATCCTGTTTTTTTTTTTTTTAATTAACTCCTGAAGCATCATGAGTGGTCAGCATCCATAAACATTACTACCTCTGCATGCACTTTAAAATGGTTGTGCTACTCAGCTGTTGTTGTGAAGCTCATGCGTGTTACGCTTGCGATATTGGTTACAATGAACTTAGCTGTTACTGCAGTGTTAGGCAATACACTGCTGCTACTACTGCGGTTTGGGTAAATAAACCCCTGAACCATAATGACGCCATTTATGGATTTTTAAAAAACATAATAGATACAGTATGGTTTTATCTGTCACTGCAACACACTTTTGCCGCCAGTGTGGTGGTGCTGCCTTGTGTTAATCACATTATCCAGACCTCCTTCACGTGCAGACTCATTCGTAGACTGATTCTTCTCTTCCTCGGCACCTGAACAGACACAACATGTCACATTAGTAACAATTACACACAAACCAATTAGCACTTGATAGCTTCCCATTGCAGTACCTGCTGTGTCTTGACGGTGGTTTCCAGCCCTGTCTGGATCCTCCATAGCTGTTTGGGAGCTTCAGTGAGTGATCTTTTACTGGGTAAAAATATCCAAACGCATAAAATATTATAAGGTTTGCTAGCACTAGCACGTTGATCAACTAAAGATAACCAATGCTCTAAGTGTTCAGAGTCCAAAATGATTACGTGTACAGCTATATGACAGGGACAATATATTCTATTTGCCTAAAGTTCACACAGTTGTGCCAACTGCATACGTTAAATGTATGCAAACAACAAAAAAGTGTGTGACACAATAATAACGCATTCACACACAAACCATCATCGTAACGAAACCGATATGCTCTAGCAAGAGGCTAAGCTAGCCGACAGTTAGCAGCATTGTAATGTAAACTAAAGAAGAAACCTTCCTTCGACCAAACTAATGTATTTGTTTTTATGTGAATAATGGTGATTAAAAAAATAAACAAGGAACTCACGCTCAATTACATCCCCGTGAAAAACGGCCAACAGCAGCCTGGTGTTATGTGATCGTTGCTATCACTGACAGGTCGTTCCCGTCAGAACCTTTCATCGGGGTGTAGGTTTCTGGGGGAACCACTACAACTGCAAAAAAACGTTTCTCTTCCGCTTCCCGTTGTCCTCCCGCCGATTTCTTCCGTTAGATGTTTTGTTTGTTTTGAGCACGATGTTGGGACGTATTGTTTAATTCTTGTGTTGTCATCATTTAGTCAAGTTAAAACGCTGCAGAAATGGATAAAGATATTTCTGAGGACATGGTCCATCGGCCTTTGAGAAGATCGACACGACAACAGTCGACAGTAAAAAGTAAGCACAACCGTCAATTGAAATGACATTAGATCTCGCAGCTAGCGGTCGTCCTGCTGCTTTGCTTTGGTTTAAGGATTAGCTGCTATATGTTCATTGGCGTGTTTATTTTTACTCAGGTAATTGTTCTTGAAGACACCTAATCATGTCATTCCCACGTATTTTTTAAAATAGGTTTTACGTATGAGGCGACCCCTAGAGGCCCCCTAAAGAGGTCCAAAAGGGGGCTAGAAAAGCAGTCTGCTGTTGCTTCTGTTCCAACTGTCAATGGGTCCAGAAATGTGGAGAATGACTCAGAAGATGAAGGTGAGCTTCAACAACAATTAGCTTACACACTCAAAGTGCTTTAACTATCCCGAAAAAATAACGTATCTTACCTTACAGAGTCCCCTAGCAAGAAGAGTCGACTGGAGGCAGAAGAAACTGTGGGTGGCAGTGGAGATGATAAGGAGATGGATATCCAGAAATCAGAGACAGATGAAGACCAGGAAATGGATGTTGAGGAAGATTTAATTCAGCAGCAGCAGCATCCTTCTCATCTATATCAGCCAAAAATAGTGCATAGTAAGGGTTTTGCCAAGTTTATTTTTCCCTATGTTTAAGTTGTCTTTATATCAGTGCATCTATGGACTGTGCAAGTGCAAAAAGAAGTTAGCCATTATTAGAAAAACTAAACTTAAATGACGAAAGAGATTTGTGTGGCAAAATGTCATTCTTTGAATTCACTTGTCGCAAGTATAAAACAAAGTCAAACGATACTTTAACTTTGATAACAAGTGACGTATAGTGATGCCGAAGACTGTACTCCAAATAACTTCTTATTCTTCGTGTAACACCTCGTTGTTGTGGCTGATCTTTACCGTGAAATGAATGTCCCGAAAAAGCAAAACATGCAGAACTCTGTGGTCTTGCATAGTGTTTACTTAAATTGGAATTTTGCGGACATTTCCCTGAAATTTAGCTTAATTCAGAATTGATTGACCTCAGAGGTCACAATTCTATGAAATGAAGTGCAATCATGGTTGATTGTTTTCCTAATAAACTGCCACTAACAACCATTGTTGTGTTTACTTTTCATATATAACAGGCAGACTAGGAGATGTGAAAATGTCCCCATACGTAGTGCTTGGTGAACGCTGCCATTTGACTGAAAACACAGACAGAGACTTGATGAAAGCCAAAGAAGGTGAGACCATTTCTCCATCTGGATTCAAATGGGTGATCCAGGTAAGTAGCTGTTGTGTTTTGGGTTTTTTTTTGGTCTTCAGTGAAGTCCTCAACAACAGCACCCGTAACACCCACAAAGTCCTACACAAGATCTTTGGACAGTGATGTGTATGTCTGCAAGATCGCCAGCATGGCCGAATACAAGAAGGAGATGGCGGCTAAAACAAAAAACTCTGGTATGACAGGCAGCTGGGTTACTGAATGATTTGCCTCTTTAAATGATGCACAAGAATTACTTGAGTTTAACATCCTCTCTTCCATCTGTAGGTATACCAACAGTCAACCACCAGAGCATCTCGAGTGGCTATACACCCTCTGTGAACGCATATACTGTGCGTCAGAGAGCCACAAACATTACCACTCAAAAAGAAAAGGTCCAGCAGCACAAGAAACAAGGTCAACTGAGCCATCAAATCAGATTTGGAGGTTTAATGAAGCCAACAATGTTGTCTTTATGATTTGTGTTATTGTTAATGTAACGTGATTTTTATTTTGTGTCTTTTACTCAGAAGACAGAGAGACAAGAGGTGTAACCGGGAAGTGCTCTGCTGGAGATGCATCGAAAGGTAAAACTGATGTCTTCATATTGAACGCACCCCACTTTTGAGCACAATCTAATAGAAGCTATAAAAAATGGCTTTTACATTGGTTTTTTTTTTTTTTTTAAAGCATGACATGCAAGACCATATTGTTCTAATTTGCTAGAAACAACTCATGGTCCAAAGCATGCCACATTATGTGTCAGACATGGGAGATGTAGTGTTACGGTATGGGTATGTTATTTATGAAATGTGAAAAGCTAATTTTTGAGCCAATGATTTGGAGAAAGTGGAAGGGAAAACGTAACATGCAGAGGTAGATAAAGCTGCTGGATGCTGACCGCTCATGTTACTTGAAATGCTGCCTTTGCCATCTTGTGGCGTTAATAAAAACCACATCAGAATATTGTCTACAGCCACAGATGTTAACATTTTTTGACCCATCACTAATTATAGACACTGGCAGTTATTTATTTTTGTAGACCACACACCCTGCGACTATAGGAGATTATGTGTTAATTGAATTGGAACATTTCATTGGAAAAAATATTTTTAATTTTGTCATTGTCCAAAACTTCTGGTGGTTCTTTCAGGCTTTCTTCATTATTTCTGCTGGTTGCTTGTGCTCCTGCTGTTGCTCTGCTCTGTTGCACTACTTGCTCACAAGAGCAAGATGATCTCTCTGAACCAGAGATTAGAAAGTGGTGCGAGGCATCCATCCAGGTCAGTGAGCCTCGAGATGTTTACAGACCTCTTGTTACATTTGGAGGCTCGTTTCCAGACTCAGAGGCAAGAACTGTGGACGAGGAGCAGGATTCACTTGGAGAAGCACCTCCAAACAGCCCAGCCCACAGAGCCCGTCAGTCTGATTCTGACATCTGGGCGCGGGGCTGAAAAGACACTGTCCTGCCTGGCACAGGGCCTGGCTTCCGCCTTTTCGTCAGCCCTCCAAGCTTCCACGCTCCACATAGATGGAGCAAGCAAAGCAGGCCAAGGGAGCGACGAGGTAAAGCTGGACATCGACAGGCAGTTGCAGGCAGCCTTTGGAGGAAGCCAACTGGCCGCAGTCATCCATCGCCTGGAGGAGCTGCCACCGGGTTCCACGCTAATTTTTTATCGCTACTGTGACCATGAAAATGCCGCATACAAGGAGGCCTTCCTATTATTTACCATCCTGCTGCCTCAGGATGAGGTCAGAGGTGAGCTCAGGTTTGTGGAGGAGATGGTGCAAGACTATCTCAAGGACAGACTGGTGGGCTCCAGCGACCAAATAGCTTTCGACGATATGGACACAGACAAGTATGGCGGACTGTGGAGCCGCATCTCCCATCTTGTCTTGCCTGTGGTGGCCGAGAAGGAAGTCGAGCAGAACGGATGCTGAGGAGGTAAGCTGGCAATTCCAATAATTAAAAAAAAACAACCAAAAAAAACATCAGGAGGACCAGTTCACCTGCACTGTGGATTTATTGCATATACGTCACCTAAATGAAAATGTTAAGCAAAACTAACGTCAGGTAACACTGTTGCTTTCAGTGACTTGTAGATCCACTCCATAATAGCACAGGAAAAGGAAGTGCATGAACCCATACAAACAATAACCCATACAAACAATGCATTTCTGCTTGCTTATTTTGGTCAACATTTTGTTTACTGTATGCGTGCAACCCCTCACATGACAGGTTTTTTTTTTCTAATGTCGTGTGCGCACTTTGCACTGAAACAATTGACCTTTAATCAAGCAACTTATCAGATGATTGACTTTTATTGATAAAACATTTTATATTGTTACAATGTTTATTCTTGTAATATCTTGTTCCCCAGATGATTTTTTTATATATTTGTGTCAATATTTGCGTCAATGGTCTAGGGGAAAAAACACGCTCTTTACAGGTTCTTGATGGTACACATTTGTAAAACTTTTATTTCTCCAGAAGTAACAAAATGTGCCTCTGAGACTGGAGACAAAAAAATAAGTCTTTATTTCAAAACAATATTTTATAACTGTGGTTTGTGCTCATTAAATTTTGACTTGTGAGTGTGGATATGTTGAATAAAGATTATTTTGATAGTTTCGATTCATCATCCGCCCTACTGTAGTCGGTAGACATTTGACATCCTGCCGCACATTCAGAGATCGTTTTGATTTGTAATAGTTTGTATATTGTTTTGTTTATTATTAACTAATTTATGCAGTATGTTGTTGAGACATCTCAACCAGGACTTTCGTGCTATATTCCCACTGTATATGGCTTTGGACTGATAACTAGACACGGACATTGTAAGATGTCTGCATCATTGACTACTGATGATTGACCTTCCCCCCAGAAGGCAAGTGTGACTTCACTATGCACTTAACTCTTTATCAACATGGAAACTTTTTAGTCAGCTTCCCTTGTATGCTCTGAAACAATGCTGTAAAGTATTACCAAAACAACCTATCACCCCCCTGTGCTGACACAAAGATGAGCCGGTCTGACTAGTTCTTCATGTGACTGTAGTTATCATGGAAGATGGAACTATTTAATATCCCCCTATTGCAAACAATATAAAAGGTTCTCTTTTTTTTCTTAATGTCAGTGGAACTATTTTAATAATGCAAAAAAATACATGACATAGTTATCCCAACATATCGTATGTTAAACATGAATACAGCACACTTGATCCCAAAATTACAGTTAGTTAAAATCTTAATCACATACTCTTAATCTTAATCACTGTACTTTGGCAATTGATTTACAATGCAAGCAAATTTAATAATGACAGTAAATGCATGGTGCCATAACAAACATGGACAGCTTTTATAACAGTATGGATTTACTTTCCACTAAAATGTGAGTCAACACAGCCATTGTCTAAAGAGCTAGACAGCAGAACATAAGTGAGTACACTTCCCATTTCTTGGGGTTGGAATTTACCAGAGCTGCACAGGTTGTTAATGGAATCCTCCTCCACTCCTCCATGGTGACCTCATTGGTGGAACTGGAGGAGACATACTTGACCACTCCATCACCTCCAGCTTCCTCAGCAAGGCACTTGTCCTCTTAGAGGTGTGTTTGGGCTCCTTATCATGTTGGAAAACTGCCATGCGGTCCAAGGGAGCGAATCATGCGCTGCTTCACAATGGCACAGTGCATGTTGGAATTCATGTTTCGCCCCACTGAACCGCGGCTCCCAAGTGTCGGCAGCACTCATGCAGCCCCAGACCATTTTGTATGATTCAGTATTTGTTGAAATTGTTTTCACCAAAATTTAGCATCAGTATTGTACATCGTCTTGGCTTTTGTACAATATTGCATGAAACAAACTACTGTAGTCCATTTGACCTGTACTGTGTCGTTCCACAAAATCGAGTGCCCAAACAAAGCACCCTACGTGTTGCTGACTCATTGTGCATTTTTTTAGTGCGTGTGACTGCTAAATAAGTGTCAGCCATTTAAGGCGGTGAGAAACAGTCAGGATGTATGAGAAGTCCACAACAATACTGTACGTTCCATCCATTTGTCATTTTTAATTATTTCACATTTTCAGTATGTAAAACTGAGTGTCTAGTTACTTCATTTTTTGTACGTTTCGTTTTTTGTCTGAACTTTTGGTACAAATAAACAAAAAGCCCAGGTACGACTTTACTTAGACAATAATGGCTGTGTTTCGACTCGTTTTCAGTGGGTAGTTAATCTATTCTGCTCTAGAAGCTCTAGAAAAGTATATCAATTTCTGTCTCAAGACAATATAAAAAAAAAACACTTGCTGAAATGTGAGGGGTACTCACTTTTGTGCAATAATTTATATTGGCTTAGTACATACTGTATACTATGTAAGTCATGTAACAGTTGTAATGCTAAAGAAGCAAAAGTGTGGCACAGGCATTCGTATTACTGCGTGAAAACATACAACAAATGGATCAATGTAAACAGCATCTAATACATTGACCCCTGTGAGATGAAGTTTTGTTTCCTTCCCTGTTGTGTCGTCTCGCCTGGACTCGGTCGTCTGAACATGGTCTTCAGATGACCCCAGAATTTGACACCCACCAGTGCGTAAAAGACAGGGTTGAGGCAGCAGTGGGAGAATGCCAGGAGCCGGCACACGTAAAAGGCGTAATCAAGGCGTATACTTATGTTGCACTCTTCAAACGGCGGAACCAAATTATCGCTCAAAAGGCGGAGAAAGATCACCACGTTGTACGGAACCCAGCCCAGGAAGAACACGGCCACAATACAGAAAACTAATTTAACCGCTCGGCTCTTTATGTGGGATCTGCTTCTTGTCATTCTCCAGAGTATTTTACAATAGCAGAATGCCATGACCACTAACGCCACCAAGAAGAAGATGTTCTGTTGGCAAACAGCAACCTTCTCCCACAGGACATCCGCATATTCACATCCCAGGGAGTGATGGTCCTCCTGGGGGATGGAGATGACTGTGCTGAAGAGCAGTGAGGGCACAGCAGCTCCGACGCTGATTATCCACAAGACAATGGATATGAAGACCCCTGCGCTTGTGTTCTGTGGTCTCAGGTCAGACAGCGGTCGGACCACCGTCAGATACCTGTAGATGGTCATGGCGGTCAGGAAAAGAACGCTACTGTAGAAGCCAATGAAGAAAACAAACGTGATCACTTTGCAGAAGATCTCATGAATCAGCCATCCCCAGATGTCATACACGGCCCAGAAGGGGAGGCCGCTGGTGAAGACCAGGTCGGACAGGGCCAGATTGAAGATGAAAATGTTGCTGAGGGACTTGAGGTTCTCATACAAGGCCAAGATCACTAGGACGAGGATGTTGCCCACGAGACTCAGCGTGACCACGACAAAGAAAAAAACAGGAACGACGATGGACCCGAATTTGACCACATCGCCTTTTTCACATATTTCATTGTCATAGTCATAGTCATATGAAGAGTCATTCATTGCTGTGCCTAGAAAACAAGTTATAGCTTGTATTTTGCAGTTGAGATTAAATGTTAAATATTGAATATAAAAAGCATTACTTACCCATTGTTTTTATGGCTCTGATGTTGTTCCACTTTCACACTCCAGTCCTGAAAGAAAACCTACCACAGGATGCATCATATTCTCACGACTTGATGTGTTTCCTGTTCTTGTTTTTTTTAACCGCTCCCATGATTATGCAGTATGAGTGAACTGTGTGATTGTTTTGACAGAACAGTTTTGCTTTACAACAGGTGAGTCTGGTATACTTCTCCTGTTCCAATTGCATTGCAAATTTATTGTTAAGACCGCCAAACAGAACATGGTTAGAAGGGTGACAGACCAAGAAGAAAGCAGCATTATAGGTCACACCATTAACTGTGTTCGGTGTCGGAGTAGGGGATATTAGACATTTCAGGTATCAACTATGTGAGTAATGGTCTCACCTTGGCCACCCCAAAGAAAAATGTCTGGCTCCGCCACTGGGGCCCGCCCCACTATATGAGAAGCACTGGGTTAGGGGAAGAGAAGGGACCAAGATGAAGCCACAGATGATGAGAGCATCCACTTCCGCCTGAGGTCACCAAACGCAATGTCCAGCAAGCAGGCCCTCAGGCAGACCGCTCAGTGCCCCGGAGGCCAAGGCTCCGCCACAGGCCGCTCCCTGCAGAGGAGACAAAGCACCGCCACCGCAACTCCCCTGTGCACCACCCTGATGAGAGACCAGTGAGGCTGCATTGCGCAACTCCACCTCATGTGCTTCACGGAGACGTGGCTGAGTGAACTTTCTCCGGACTCACACGTCACACTGGACGGATTCCAGCTGGTACGAGCGTACAGGAAGGCAACGGAGAGCGGTAAGAAGAAGGGAGGGGGAATTGCTGTGTTTGTGAATGATAGATGGTGCCACCCGGGACACATCTATGTGAAGGAGCAACTGTGCACCAGAGACGTGGAACTGTTAGCAGTTAGCATGCGGCCATACCACCTTCCGAGGGAGTTTTCACATGTTAATGCTATGACTGTGTACATCCCCCCCCCCCAGCGGTCGCTGCTGCAGCTATAGAGCAGATCCACACCATCATCTCTCAACTTCAGAACCAGCACCCCCAATCCCTCCTCCTCATCTCTGGTGACTTCAATCATGCTTCCCTGTCCTCTGCTCTTCCCACCTTCACCCAGTATGTCAAATGCCACACTAGAGACAATAAAACTTTGGACCTCCTGTATGCAAACATCAAGGATGCATACACCTCATCCCCCCACCCCCCGCTGGGTCGTTCTGATCACAACCTCGTCCATCTCGTCACAGACTACACTCCAGTAGTGAATAGACAACCCCCTGTGAAGAGGCCTGTGAAGCAGTGGTCTGAGGAGAGCAGTGCTAGGCTCAGAGACTGCTTGCAGACAACAGACTGGGAAGCGCTCTGTAGTCCCCATGGCAGTGACGTTGACAGCATGACACACCGCATCACAGACTATATCAACTTCTGTGTGGAGAACACTGTGCCCTCCAAGTTGGTGCGGTGTTTTCCCAACAACAAACCCTGTGTGACCTCTGAGATTAAGGCCCTGCTGAATAAGAAGAAGAGGGTCTTCAACTCGGGGGACAAGGAGGAGCTGTGCAGAGTCCAGAGGGAACTCCGGCATAAGATCAGGAAGGGGAAGGACTGCTACAGTAGGAAACTGGAGAAGCGGCTGGAGGAGAATAATGCCAGGGAAGTCTGGAGAGGCCTGCAGACCATCACAGGCCATGGTAAAGGAGTGGGGAGAGACCAAGCCTGTGGGGACAAGATCTGGGCAGATGTCTGCCCCCCCTCCCTCCCCTACCAACTCACCACTCCACCCCCACAGCCCCATCCCAGCCATCCTCTACCCCCCTCTCCATAACTGATGATCAGGTGAGGAGTCAGCTGAAGAAGATCAAGGCAAGGAAGGCCCCGGGACCGGACGGCCTCAGCCCTAGAATCCTCAAGGACTGTGCTGACCAGCTCTGTGGAGTGTTAAGGCACTTGTTCAATCTCAGCCTGAGCCTGAAGAAAGTCCCGGCCCTGTGGAAGACCTCCTGTGTGGTCCCGATACCAAAGACACCGCGTCCCAAGGAGCCTAACCACTTCAGGCCTGTTGCCTTGACCTCTCACCTGATGAAGACCGTGGAGAGGATTATCCTGCAGCACCTGCGACCCATGGTGGGCACTCAGCTGGACCCCCTGCAGTTTGCTTACCGGCCTCAGATTGGAGTGGACGACGCAGTGATCTACCTGCTGCACAGATCACTGCTACACCTGGAGGACAGCAGGAGCGCTGTGAGGGTCATGTTTTTTGACTTCTCCAGTGCCTTTAACACCATCCAGCCATCACTACACAGAGTGAAGATGGAGAGTGTGGGAGTAGACCAACACCTGACTGCATGGGTTATAGACTACTTCACCAACAGACCACAGTATGTGAGGCTCCGTCACTGTGTGTCTGACATGGTACTCTGCAGCACAGGTGCCCCTCAGGGTACGGTGCTCTCCCCTTTTCTCTTCACCCTCTACACCTCGGACTTCACACACAACTCCACACAGTGTCACATCCAGAAGTTCTCCGATGACACAGCCATTGTGGGTTGTGTTTCAGAGGGGAACGATCTGGAATACAGGACGGTCATCAGGGACTTTGTCAGCTGGAGTGAGCTTAACCAGCTGCAACTCAACACCAGCAAGACAAAGGAGATGATCATTAACTTCCAGAGGAAAACATCTCACTTCACACCGGTGAACATCCAGGGAGCGGACATAGAGTTGGTAGACAGCTACAAATTCCTGGGTGTTCACCTTAACAACAAACTGGACTGGTCCATCACCACCCACGCCCTCTACAAAAAGGGCCAGAGTCGCCTCCACCTGCTGAGGAGACTGAGGTCCTTTGGTGTGTGCAGGACTCTTTTACGGACCTTTTATGACTCTGTGGTGACCTCAGCCATCTTCTATGCTGTGGGTTGCTGGAGAGGGGGCAGCACGGACAGGGACAGGAACAGGATCAATAGGCTGATCAGGAGAGCGAGCTCAGTCCTGGACAGTCCTCTGGACTCCGTGGAGGAAGTGGGGGAGAGAAGGATGATGAGAACTGATGTCTTCATATTGAACGCACCCCACTTTTGAGCACAATCTAATAGAAGCTATAAAAAATGGCTTTTACATTGGTTTTTTTTTTTTTTTTAAAGCATGACATGCAAGACCATATTGTTCTAATTTGCTAGAAACAACTCATGGTCCAAAGCATGCCACATTATGTGTCAGACATGGGAGATGTAGTGTTACGGTATGGGTATGTTATTTATGAAATGTGAAAAGCTAATTTTTGAGCCAATGATTTGGAGAAAGTGGAAGGGAAAACGTAACATGCAGAGGTAGATAAAGCTGCTGGATGCTGACCGCTCATGTTACTTGAAATGCTGCCTTTGCCATCTTGTGGCGTTAATAAAAACCACATCAGAATATTGTCTACAGCCACAGATGTTAACATTTTTTGACCCATCACTAATTATAGACACTGGCAGTTATTTATTTTTGTAGACCACACACCCTGCGACTATAGGAGATTATGTGTTAATTGAATTGGAACATTTCATTGGAAAAAATATTTTTAATTTTGTCATTGTCCAAAACTTCTGGTGGTTCTTTCAGGCTTTCTTCATTATTTCTGCTGGTTGCTTGTGCTCCTGCTGTTGCTCTGCTCTGTTGCACTACTTGCTCACAAGAGCAAGATGATCTCTCTGAACCAGAGATTAGAAAGTGGTGCGAGGCATCCATCCAGGTCAGTGAGCCTCGAGATGTTTACAGACCTCTTGTTACATTTGGAGGCTCGTTTCCAGACTCAGAGGCAAGAACTGTGGACGAGGAGCAGGATTCACTTGGAGAAGCACCTCCAAACAGCCCAGCCCACAGAGCCCGTCAGTCTGATTCTGACATCTGGGCGCGGGGCTGAAAAGACACTGTCCTGCCTGGCACAGGGCCTGGCTTCCGCCTTTTCGTCAGCCCTCCAAGCTTCCACGCTCCACATAGATGGAGCAAGCAAAGCAGGCCAAGGGAGCGACGAGGTAAAGCTGGACATCGACAGGCAGTTGCAGGCAGCCTTTGGAGGAAGCCAACTGGCCGCAGTCATCCATCGCCTGGAGGAGCTGCCACCGGGTTCCACGCTAATTTTTTATCGCTACTGTGACCATGAAAATGCCGCATACAAGGAGGCCTTCCTATTATTTACCATCCTGCTGCCTCAGGATGAGGTCAGAGGTGAGCTCAGGTTTGTGGAGGAGATGGTGCAAGACTATCTCAAGGACAGACTGGTGGGCTCCAGCGACCAAATAGCTTTCGACGATATGGACACAGACAAGTATGGCGGACTGTGGAGCCGCATCTCCCATCTTGTCTTGCCTGTGGTGGCCGAGAAGGAAGTCGAGCAGAACGGATGCTGAGGAGGTAAGCTGGCAATTCCAATAATTAAAAAAAAACAACCAAAAAAAACATCAGGAGGACCAGTTCACCTGCACTGTGGATTTATTGCATATACGTCACCTAAATGAAAATGTTAAGCAAAACTAACGTCAGGTAACACTGTTGCTTTCAGTGACTTGTAGATCCACTCCATAATAGCACAGGAAAAGGAAGTGCATGAACCCATACAAACAATAACCCATACAAACAATGCATTTCTGCTTGCTTATTTTGGTCAACATTTTGTTTACTGTATGCGTGCAACCCCTCACATGACAGGTTTTTTTTTTCTAATGTCGTGTGCGCACTTTGCACTGAAACAATTGACCTTTAATCAAGCAACTTATCAGATGATTGACTTTTATTGATAAAACATTTTATATTGTTACAATGTTTATTCTTGTAATATCTTGTTCCCCAGATGATTTTTTTATATATTTGTGTCAATATTTGCGTCAATGGTCTAGGGGAAAAAACACGCTCTTTACAGGTTCTTGATGGTACACATTTGTAAAACTTTTATTTCTCCAGAAGTAACAAAATGTGCCTCTGAGACTGGAGACAAAAAAATAAGTCTTTATTTCAAAACAATATTTTATAACTGTGGTTTGTGCTCATTAAATTTTGACTTGTGAGTGTGGATATGTTGAATAAAGATTATTTTGATAGTTTCGATTCATCATCCGCCCTACTGTAGTCGGTAGACATTTGACATCCTGCCGCACATTCAGAGATCGTTTTGATTTGTAATAGTTTGTATATTGTTTTGTTTATTATTAACTAATTTATGCAGTATGTTGTTGAGACATCTCAACCAGGACTTTCGTGCTATATTCCCACTGTATATGGCTTTGGACTGATAACTAGACACGGACATTGTAAGATGTCTGCATCATTGACTACTGATGATTGACCTTCCCCCCAGAAGGCAAGTGTGACTTCACTATGCACTTAACTCTTTATCAACATGGAAACTTTTTAGTCAGCTTCCCTTGTATGCTCTGAAACAATGCTGTAAAGTATTACCAAAACAACCTATCACCCCCCTGTGCTGACACAAAGATGAGCCGGTCTGACTAGTTCTTCATGTGACTGTAGTTATCATGGAAGATGGAACTATTTAATATCCCCCTATTGCAAACAATATAAAAGGTTCTCTTTTTTTTCTTAATGTCAGTGGAACTATTTTAATAATGCAAAAAAATACATGACATAGTTATCCCAACATATCGTATGTTAAACATGAATACAGCACACTTGATCCCAAAATTACAGTTAGTTAAAATCTTAATCACATACTCTTAATCTTAATCACTGTACTTTGGCAATTGATTTACAATGCAAGCAAATTTAATAATGACAGTAAATGCATGGTGCCATAACAAACATGGACAGCTTTTATAACAGTATGGATTTACTTTCCACTAAAATGTGAGTCAACACAGCCATTGTCTAAAGAGCTAGACAGCAGAACATAAGTGAGTACACTTCCCATTTCTTGGGGTTGGAATTTACCAGAGCTGCACAGGTTGTTAATGGAATCCTCCTCCACTCCTCCATGGTGACCTCATTGGTGGAACTGGAGGAGACATACTTGACCACTCCATCACCTCCAGCTTCCTCAGCAAGGCACTTGTCCTCTTAGAGGTGTGTTTGGGCTCCTTATCATGTTGGAAAACTGCCATGCGGTCCAAGGGAGCGAATCATGCGCTGCTTCACAATGGCACAGTGCATGTTGGAATTCATGTTTCGCCCCACTGAACCGCGGCTCCCAAGTGTCGGCAGCACTCATGCAGCCCCAGACCATTTTGTATGATTCAGTATTTGTTGAAATTGTTTTCACCAAAATTTAGCATCAGTATTGTACATCGTCTTGGCTTTTGTACAATATTGCATGAAACAAACTACTGTAGTCCATTTGACCTGTACTGTGTCGTTCCACAAAATCGAGTGCCCAAACAAAGCACCCTACGTGTTGCTGACTCATTGTGCATTTTTTTAGTGCGTGTGACTGCTAAATAAGTGTCAGCCATTTAAGGCGGTGAGAAACAGTCAGGATGTATGAGAAGTCCACAACAATACTGTACGTTCCATCCATTTGTCATTTTTAATTATTTCACATTTTCAGTATGTAAAACTGAGTGTCTAGTTACTTCATTTTTTGTACGTTTCGTTTTTTGTCTGAACTTTTGGTACAAATAAACAAAAAGCCCAGGTACGACTTTACTTAGACAATAATGGCTGTGTTTCGACTCGTTTTCAGTGGGTAGTTAATCTATTCTGCTCTAGAAGCTCTAGAAAAGTATATCAATTTCTGTCTCAAGACAATATAAAAAAAAAACACTTGCTGAAATGTGAGGGGTACTCACTTTTGTGCAATAATTTATATTGGCTTAGTACATACTGTATACTATGTAAGTCATGTAACAGTTGTAATGCTAAAGAAGCAAAAGTGTGGCACAGGCATTCGTATTACTGCGTGAAAACATACAACAAATGGATCAATGTAAACAGCATCTAATACATTGACCCCTGTGAGATGAAGTTTTGTTTCCTTCCCTGTTGTGTCGTCTCGCCTGGACTCGGTCGTCTGAACATGGTCTTCAGATGACCCCAGAATTTGACACCCACCAGTGCGTAAAAGACAGGGTTGAGGCAGCAGTGGGAGAATGCCAGGAGCCGGCACACGTAAAAGGCGTAATCAAGGCGTATACTTATGTTGCACTCTTCAAACGGCGGAACCAAATTATCGCTCAAAAGGCGGAGAAAGATCACCACGTTGTACGGAACCCAGCCCAGGAAGAACACGGCCACAATACAGAAAACTAATTTAACCGCTCGGCTCTTTATGTGGGATCTGCTTCTTGTCATTCTCCAGAGTATTTTACAATAGCAGAATGCCATGACCACTAACGCCACCAAGAAGAAGATGTTCTGTTGGCAAACAGCAACCTTCTCCCACAGGACATCCGCATATTCACATCCCAGGGAGTGATGGTCCTCCTGGGGGATGGAGATGACTGTGCTGAAGAGCAGTGAGGGCACAGCAGCTCCGACGCTGATTATCCACAAGACAATGGATATGAAGACCCCTGCGCTTGTGTTCTGTGGTCTCAGGTCAGACAGCGGTCGGACCACCGTCAGATACCTGTAGATGGTCATGGCGGTCAGGAAAAGAACGCTACTGTAGAAGCCAATGAAGAAAACAAACGTGATCACTTTGCAGAAGATCTCATGAATCAGCCATCCCCAGATGTCATACACGGCCCAGAAGGGGAGGCCGCTGGTGAAGACCAGGTCGGACAGGGCCAGATTGAAGATGAAAATGTTGCTGAGGGACTTGAGGTTCTCATACAAGGCCAAGATCACTAGGACGAGGATGTTGCCCACGAGACTCAGCGTGACCACGACAAAGAAAAAAACAGGAACGACGATGGACCCGAATTTGACCACATCGCCTTTTTCACATATTTCATTGTCATAGTCATAGTCATATGAAGAGTCATTCATTGCTGTGCCTAGAAAACAAGTTATAGCTTGTATTTTGCAGTTGAGATTAAATGTTAAATATTGAATATAAAAAGCATTACTTACCCATTGTTTTTATGGCTCTGATGTTGTTCCACTTTCACACTCCAGTCCTGAAAGAAAACCTACCACAGGATGCATCATATTCTCACGACTTGATGTGTTTCCTGTTCTTGTTTTTTTTAACCGCTCCCATGATTATGCAGTATGAGTGAACTGTGTGATTGTTTTGACAGAACAGTTTTGCTTTACAACAGGTGAGTCTGGTATACTTCTCCTGTTCCAATTGCATTGCAAATTTATTGTTAAGACCGCCAAACAGAACATGGTTAGAAGGGTGACAGACCAAGAAGAAAGCAGCATTATAGGTCACACCATTAACTGTGTTCGGTGTCGGAGTAGGGGATATTAGACATTTCAGGTATCAACTATGTGAGTAATGGTCTCACCTTGGCCACCCCAAAGAAAAATGTCTGGCTCCGCCACTGGGGCCCGCCCCACTATATGAGAAGCACTGGGTTAGGGGAAGAGAAGGGACCAAGATGAAGCCACAGATGATGAGAGCATCCACTTCCGCCTGAGGTCACCAAACGCAATGTCCAGCAAGCAGGCCCTCAGGCAGACCGCTCAGTGCCCCGGAGGCCAAGGCTCCGCCACAGGCCGCTCCCTGCAGAGGAGACAAAGCACCGCCACCGCAACTCCCCTGTGCACCACCCTGATGAGAGACCAGTGAGGCTGCATTGCGCAACTCCACCTCATGTGCTTCACGGAGACGTGGCTGAGTGAACTTTCTCCGGACTCACACGTCACACTGGACGGATTCCAGCTGGTACGAGCGTACAGGAAGGCAACGGAGAGCGGTAAGAAGAAGGGAGGGGGAATTGCTGTGTTTGTGAATGATAGATGGTGCCACCCGGGACACATCTATGTGAAGGAGCAACTGTGCACCAGAGACGTGGAACTGTTAGCAGTTAGCATGCGGCCATACCACCTTCCGAGGGAGTTTTCACATGTTAATGCTATGACTGTGTACATCCCCCCCCCCCAGCGGTCGCTGCTGCAGCTATAGAGCAGATCCACACCATCATCTCTCAACTTCAGAACCAGCACCCCCAATCCCTCCTCCTCATCTCTGGTGACTTCAATCATGCTTCCCTGTCCTCTGCTCTTCCCACCTTCACCCAGTATGTCAAATGCCACACTAGAGACAATAAAACTTTGGACCTCCTGTATGCAAACATCAAGGATGCATACACCTCATCCCCCCACCCCCCGCTGGGTCGTTCTGATCACAACCTCGTCCATCTCGTCACAGACTACACTCCAGTAGTGAATAGACAACCCCCTGTGAAGAGGCCTGTGAAGCAGTGGTCTGAGGAGAGCAGTGCTAGGCTCAGAGACTGCTTGCAGACAACAGACTGGGAAGCGCTCTGTAGTCCCCATGGCAGTGACGTTGACAGCATGACACACCGCATCACAGACTATATCAACTTCTGTGTGGAGAACACTGTGCCCTCCAAGTTGGTGCGGTGTTTTCCCAACAACAAACCCTGTGTGACCTCTGAGATTAAGGCCCTGCTGAATAAGAAGAAGAGGGTCTTCAACTCGGGGGACAAGGAGGAGCTGTGCAGAGTCCAGAGGGAACTCCGGCATAAGATCAGGAAGGGGAAGGACTGCTACAGTAGGAAACTGGAGAAGCGGCTGGAGGAGAATAATGCCAGGGAAGTCTGGAGAGGCCTGCAGACCATCACAGGCCATGGTAAAGGAGTGGGGAGAGACCAAGCCTGTGGGGACAAGATCTGGGCAGATGTCTGCCCCCCCTCCCTCCCCTACCAACTCACCACTCCACCCCCACAGCCCCATCCCAGCCATCCTCTACCCCCCTCTCCATAACTGATGATCAGGTGAGGAGTCAGCTGAAGAAGATCAAGGCAAGGAAGGCCCCGGGACCGGACGGCCTCAGCCCTAGAATCCTCAAGGACTGTGCTGACCAGCTCTGTGGAGTGTTAAGGCACTTGTTCAATCTCAGCCTGAGCCTGAAGAAAGTCCCGGCCCTGTGGAAGACCTCCTGTGTGGTCCCGATACCAAAGACACCGCGTCCCAAGGAGCCTAACCACTTCAGGCCTGTTGCCTTGACCTCTCACCTGATGAAGACCGTGGAGAGGATTATCCTGCAGCACCTGCGACCCATGGTGGGCACTCAGCTGGACCCCCTGCAGTTTGCTTACCGGCCTCAGATTGGAGTGGACGACGCAGTGATCTACCTGCTGCACAGATCACTGCTACACCTGGAGGACAGCAGGAGCGCTGTGAGGGTCATGTTTTTTGACTTCTCCAGTGCCTTTAACACCATCCAGCCATCACTACACAGAGTGAAGATGGAGAGTGTGGGAGTAGACCAACACCTGACTGCATGGGTTATAGACTACTTCACCAACAGACCACAGTATGTGAGGCTCCGTCACTGTGTGTCTGACATGGTACTCTGCAGCACAGGTGCCCCTCAGGGTACGGTGCTCTCCCCTTTTCTCTTCACCCTCTACACCTCGGACTTCACACACAACTCCACACAGTGTCACATCCAGAAGTTCTCCGATGACACAGCCATTGTGGGTTGTGTTTCAGAGGGGAACGATCTGGAATACAGGACGGTCATCAGGGACTTTGTCAGCTGGAGTGAGCTTAACCAGCTGCAACTCAACACCAGCAAGACAAAGGAGATGATCATTAACTTCCAGAGGAAAACATCTCACTTCACACCGGTGAACATCCAGGGAGCGGACATAGAGTTGGTAGACAGCTACAAATTCCTGGGTGTTCACCTTAACAACAAACTGGACTGGTCCATCACCACCCACGCCCTCTACAAAAAGGGCCAGAGTCGCCTCCACCTGCTGAGGAGACTGAGGTCCTTTGGTGTGTGCAGGACTCTTTTACGGACCTTTTATGACTCTGTGGTGACCTCAGCCATCTTCTATGCTGTGGGTTGCTGGAGAGGGGGCAGCACGGACAGGGACAGGAACAGGATCAATAGGCTGATCAGGAGAGCGAGCTCAGTCCTGGACAGTCCTCTGGACTCCGTGGAGGAAGTGGGGGAGAGAAGGATGTTGGCTAAGCTGACGTCCATCATGGACAACACCTCTCACCCGCTACATGACACTGTGGGTTCCCTTAGCAGCTCCTTCAGCAGCAGATTGTTACACCCACGGTGTAAGAAGGAGAGGTTCCGCAGGTCCTTCATACCGACCGCTGTCAGGCTGTACAACACCTGTACCACCTGAACCATGTTGTAGTCAATATGTATTCTTTACACTGTACTCTTTACTTGCGTATCTTGCTTGCTGCTGTAACAAGTGAATTTCCCCGCTGTGGGATAAATAAAGTACAAATACAATACAACCCCCTCCTGCACAGAGGACCTCCCCAAAAGAAGACATGGGGGAAGCAGACCCCCATCCACTCAGCCGCCCTAGAGCAGGAAGCCTAGTTTCCTAGGCTCCCAGATTTCCCGCCCTGAGCAACCCCCAGCCGGCGGCCAGGTGCCCCGTATTCCTCCCTCACGCAGTGGCCGATTGCCAGGTGCTTCACGCAAGCCACGTCCCCACGGGCCGCCACTGTCCTAGCAGGTGGGGCAGCAGAGGTGCCACGCAGCAGTCACCAACAGGAGACCAACTAAAATACAGTGTGTATTTGCAAGGCTAAGATCTTGTGAAGTATGTAAGAAATGGGAAAGCCAAGTCACATTTCTTGGGGATGGAATTCATCAAAGCTGCACAGGTTGTTACTGGAATCCTCTTTCACTCCTCCATGGTCACCTCATTGGTGGAGCTGGAGGAGACATACTTGACCACTCCATCAACTCCAGCTTCCTCAGCAAGGCACTTGTCATCTTAGAGGTGTGTTTGGGCTCCTTATCATGTTGGAAAACTGCCATGCGGCCCTGTTTCCCAAGGCAGGGGAACAGGCGCAGCTTCATAATGGCACAGTGCATGTGCATATCCAAGCAGGCGGGGCAACAGAGGTGTCAGGCAGCAGTCACCAACAGGAGGCCAATTAAAATATACTGTATATTTGCAAGTATAAGATCTTGCCAAGTATACAAGAAATAAAAAAAACATTGTCGCTATTGTTATAGTCAGCTGCTCAAAATGAGAAGTGGTCAAAAAATAAATTATATATATGATATATAAATTATAATCCATAAAGCTTAAACTATAATACAGATATATAGATACAGATACAGATATATAGATTATATTAAAAACATTTCAATTATTTTCTGTTGCTCTGCTACTCATAAAACTTGGTAAATGAGAGGGATGTGGTACAGAATAATATTCCCCAGTCACTTCAACATGGCATTAATACTATAATAAATAACAAACAATACGCCAAATTGTATACACAATGGCAGAAAACTAGGACAAGTGTTTCTGGATAACACATCACATGACGCTAGTGTTTACACTGCATCGACAACCAGCCTTGCTAGTATTAGAGCCCGTCTTACTTCGACAACATTGGTCGAAGAGAAGAAGACACGGTTTGTGAGTGGATGAGGAGATGTGTCAATCACACCAGCTGTCCGTGTGTGATCACACAGACCAGCTGGGTTGTTATGGGCATGAGTCGTTCGCTGACAAGTATGTTGAAGTTTGTTTCTCTCTTTAAGTCTTATCTCGTTGATGGGAATGTTCAAGTTTTAAGATTAGGTCTTCATGGTGTCCGAGGTATTGTCAGGATGTTTGCGTCAAAGCTACAAAGTTACAAGGAGTGTTACTTAAGTCGCTTAAAGCGACACACTCGTCATGTGTAAGACCTTTTCTTTTCGTGACTTTTCGTTGTTATAACTGAATTAATGAATGTTATTAACGCCACTTAGTGTGTGCTTAGTTCTCCAGTACGTTTGTCAAACTTGAACAAAGCAACTAGAGATTAACCTAGTTAACGTTGAGCTAACGTAATAAATCGCTACAACAGTCTAAAAGTGTCATTCATGTAACACATGGACTGTGTAGTAAAATGTGGGTAATAATGGGGTTAATTTGCTATTGTATTACTATCTTCACGAATTTCTAATTAATGTTTATACGGTATATTTCTTTCTAAACTGCTATATTTAAACCCCCCAAACTAGCTTTAGCCAACCACGGGAGGTCATGTGATCAGTTGGAGCAAATACCCACTTCCTGGTTTAATGCTCATTAATAAATGCTAGAGGTCAAGCATTCTTAATTTAAAGCTCCTATTAAACTGATGTAATTTCTAATGTATGTGTGTTGTCAGTCTCCTCAAAATGAATGTTTTTTTTAAATTATGTTTATTATCCTTTTGCAAGAGAAAACTCATGGAATTATCAATTCACTAACAATGATCCAAGTTATTCTTGTGCACATTTGGAAGTCAGTGTCAATGGTTTGACACCAATTTTGTGACATGTCTGCATGAATAACTTAATATTGAAGTTTTTAGGCTGTTTTTTTAATGCTGCGCTCATTCATCATTTTCTGATGCAGCAGACTGGACGTAACCCCGTGACCTCTTGGTTGCCAAGGAGAGACGGGTGGGGCCACCATGGCTGCCGGGGCTACGGTTGGAGAGAGCCAGCTCCAGAGGATTATCCGAGATCTACATGGTGCGCCACTAGCTTTATATATATGTGTGTGTGTGAATAGAGGAGCCAGTGAGCGGACAGTTGTTGGCTGACATGGTGTGACTGGGGAGAAGCCACCGGAGGATTTGCCGTCACACTATGACCTGCACGCTTGGAACCATCTAACCTAATCTGGTTTTAAAAAAAACTTTCTTTTGACTTGCTCTGATGTCTGTGTAGAAAAGTTAAAAGTGTGTGTCAGCATGGAGCCAGACAAAGAGCATGTGCTGAGGGTACACCCAGCACATGTGTCCTTCCAGTTTTTGCGTTGGATACGAGGCAAGTAGTTGAAAATAATTGTAATAAATAGACAAAGGTCACTATAAAGGTTTAACTAAAAATGTAGACGCTTAGGTTTCTTCGGCTGCATTATGTATTCTGAACATGTAAGATTTAGATGTTATCTGTTTAATAAATGACATTCTTTGATTACTATTCTTTTGAATTGCAGATTCTGTTGCAGAGCTTGCTAAAGAGTACAGGGAAAGTGGGGAGCCCATCACAGACGACAGCACCAACCTGCACAAATTCTCCTACAAACTGGAATACCTGCTACAGGTGTGTATACAGTTCAACTGGCTGCAGGCAGGCCAAATCCGGCCCGTGAACGACATCACACCGCCCTGCGCGTTACGCCCAAAGCTTTGGAGTGACTAACATTTTTGCAGCAGAGTCCTCGTTTAGAGGCTCTTTGACTAGCATTTGCAGTTGATAATTAAAAACAGCAGAACTCTGTCATACAGAGGACCTATGGCAAGCTTTTTGCAGTAAAAAAAAACAAAAACAGCCAAGCGATCCTGTCAAATAGAACATATTTGTTTTCCGTTAAACTAGCACTCGTTTTTGTGTATGATTAAGGTATGTAATGTCTTTATTTTTAACCATTTTAGCCATTTGGTGAAGAACACAGTGGAACTCGCTTAAGTCGGCCCCGCTTATGTCGACTATATGTCTGTGTTGACCAGTTAAGTCCTCGACATACTTTTTGTCAGCATAAAATTAGAGACCTAGAGTGAATGGGAATGGACATAAGATGAAAGATTTGCGCATGTACGAAAGCTTTATTGCCATTGTAGTCAAGACATTCCACGAAATTACTGTAGCAGCTCTGTTAGATAAGAGTATAAAACATCATATGGAAACAAGAGACTCAAAATATATGCACAATAGAGGAAAATTATGTCAACAGACTGTCATAGGCTTATTGTCTCGCATTTGCCTTATGTTTCTAGCCCGTCACAAGAAAATATTCAACCAATGGCTAAGTTCGGTTTTGGTTATGTCAGCAACCGCCAGTCCGAGGGACATCGACATAAATGGGTTACACTGTAGAAGGTTCAAGATATGGTCTTTCATTGACATTATTTATTAAATAAGAATAGTAGTGAAGGAAGAAGTCTTGCGGCCCTTTAGCGTTTATGAAAATGACCCCAAGAATAAAGACAACCTACAATACATCACCATATCTATGTACATGAGGAAGAAAAAACTTGTAGAAACAGATGTTAAACAGAGTTAAGCGTTTAATATCAAATACACTTGTGTTTCATGAGTCATGCTATTTTGTCTTTCAGTTTGACCAGAAGGAGAAGACAACATTTCTTGGCACAAGAAAAGATTACTGGGATTACTTTGCTGATTGCCTAGCTAAAATCAAAGGAGCCAATGATGGTATTCGCTTTGTCAAATCCATATCAGAGGTATGAAGAGCTTTATAAAGACTCATTACAATGTAATCAATTATAATCAGTGTAGCGCTTACTTTATTAATAAGCAGTTTAGGAGAGATGAAATGTTGTCAATCAATGCGGCGACTGCTTATGAGGGACGCTGCCTGGCGAGCAGGCATGGACATTTTATATGACTCCCTCGTGAATGACAAGTCCAAATCATAGTAATAAGTTTTAACTGTGTAAAATTACATTTTGAGTGCATTAAATCACGTGCAGTAATGCGGTCAGAATCGTAATAAATTGTCATTTGTCTTCTTTCGCCCCCTGATAGCTGAAGACGTCACTTGGGAAGGGACGAGCGTTTATTCGCTACTCCCTGGTGCATCAGCGATTGGCTGACACGCTGCAGCAGTGCCTCATGAACCAGAGGGTCACCAGGTAGATAAGATGTTTTCATATCAGATGACAAAATTAAGCCTTTAATAATTAAGCCTTTAATAAGCCTATATTTGTTCCACAGTGAGGAAATTTAAAGGTATAGTTTGGATTTTTTGAGATGAAGTTATGACATCCCCATCAGCATTGTAGTCCATCAACAGGCGTTACATTTGTCTCCCGCCGTATCCCTGCGCACTGTCGCCTGTCCGCTGTGGAACACATATACGTAAACAAAATGGCCGCTGCGCTCCATCGCGGAAGTAGAGGAGAGGAGACAAATAACGCTGAGCATTTTGTGAGGTCAGATTTTTTTGAGAAGGCATTTTTGTGATGCAAATGTATAAATCTATTATTGTTTTGAGAAGCCAAACTCTTTACTTAATTGTCTCCAGCAACTAAGCGGAACTACATTCTTCATCACAGAAATTTGTCCATAACTGGACTTAGGAGACCAAGTGGCGGGTAAGTCGCTGTTAATGGACTACAATGCTGATGGGGATGTCATACAACTTCATGTCAAAAAATACGAACTCGCCCTTTAAGTTTTACTGCAGCCGAATGGATAGTAGCAGCACACATTAAGCAGACTGTATGTCCTCAGTCCTTTTGCTTTCTCTTCCACAGTGACTGGTACTATGCTCGAAGCCCCTTCTTGAAGCCTCACCTCAGTGTCGATATAATCAATCACTTGTACGAGCTAAATGAGGTTCACTTTGATGTGTCTTCCAGAGGTTATGACCTTGATGCCTCCTGGCCCACTTTTGCAAGGTAAACATCTTGTATGTACACAATGTTTGTGCAGGAAATGTGTGTTTTTAAGTTAAGGTAGTACTAAATTTACTGAAATTAATAAAAGGAGGACACTGGGAGGTGCAAGCTCACCTGGACATACTTGGAAACCACCCAGTCGTAGTTCGAGTATTAACAGCCTGGCCAGCAGTTACTCCCAGGTAAGTGGTATGATTAAATTACAATTAAATTACAGTGGAACCTCTAAAGTATGCATGTATCATTCAGATTTGGAAAGTAGTTCCACAGTAAATAATAGAAATAATGTTTGAATTAACCTTGCGAGCATTTTTAAAGTAACTTTATAACATTCTTATCGGTTATACAAGTGTAAAACCAAGTTTGCCACTTCTCTTCCTGATGTCACCCTCCCATTTATCTGGGCTCGAGACCAGTACTGGAGAGCTGTACTTACTGGGGTTTGGAGCATTAGCTGGGAATTGAACCTGTGCCGTCTGCATGAATAGCGTGCTCGTTATCGCAATTACAACATTGGTTCTGTTATTGCTGTGTTGTATAATATACTTGTTTATAAATGACCATGTGGTCAAAGAGAGCTACATTTTCCTTCCCACTTTCTCATTTCTCATGCACTACAAGTCATTATTAAAGTTACAAAATTAAGTTGTTATATACAATGAGTTTTCAAATTTAGGAAATCTTTCTAGTTATCGCCTGCTTCCAATTATTACCCCGGTCTCTTCATGTGTTAGGTAAATGAACGCCCCAAGTGGAGTATTTACATTAAAGGGGACCTATTATGCTTTTCCTTTTTTCTGACCTATAAATGTTGTTACAGTGTTGTATTTTTGTGTTAAACGATGCCAACGTGTCAGATAATGAGGTTTGCGCATTTGGAGGTGAGCCCTAAAAGCAGTTTTGGTTTGGTTTGGTTTGGTTTGGTTTGGTTTAGTTTATTTGAACATGAAGGTTACAATGGAATACATCTCGTGAATCATTTTTTCACAGTTCCACATGTCCAAAAGGAGTAGGAAGAAGCAAAGCTTATTTAATCCTACCCCCCATCCATTCTACATCTAGTACAGTACATGTAGTTCACTTCCTGGATTCCATGTCATGTTTTCAGTGATAGTCAGGATAACACATAATAGATAACGGTGAGATAACCCTCCCCCCAAAAAAAGAGAGAACATTGATAATAATAATAATGATGACAATACTAAATAAATAAATAAATAAATAAGAACAAAGCTTTTTTTTTTTTTTTTTTAAACACAACAAAGAAAATTATAAAAAATAAATAAATAAATAAATAGAAATAAATAAATAACAAATAAAATTTAATTAAATAAATAAAAAAATAAAATAAAATAAAATAAAATAGAAAATAAAAAAAATAAATAAAATAAAATAACAAACCTGACAGAACAATCAGGACTCTTCTGCCTTGTATTTGGCAAACATCAACTGCTTGTATTGTTTTTTGAATTTGCTCATCTCTGTACATTGTTTGAGTTCTTTACTCAATCCGTTCCATAATTTAATTCCACACACGGAAATGCTGTGGGTTTTCAGCGTTGTTCTCGCATATAAATGTTTTAGGTTTAATTTTCCTCTAAGATCATATTTCTCCTCTCTGATTGAGAAATACTTGATTAGATTTTTGGGTAACGAGTTATTATTAACTTTATACATTATTCTAGCGGTTTGAAAGTGTACTAAATCTGCGAATTTTAATATCTGTGATTTTAAAAATAAAGGGTTTGTATGGCTCTGTTTTGGATGGCTCTGCATGCTATGTTTTACAGAGTTTTTTTTAACACCGAGTTCCATTGACGTTAATGCCACCCGGGCTTCTTTATATTATATATCTGCTTTGCTGTGTTCACGGTGTTAGCACGTCGAGCAATGGAACCCAGCAAATGTTTGTTTGGTTGTGCCTAAAGAGGCAAGCATCAGGCAGAAGTGGTAGGAGTTGCTGATTCCCGGCCAGCAAGAGAAAAATATGCTCATCTGTCAGCGGCACCTCACACGGGACTGTTTTGTGAAGATGAGCCAATACAAAGCTGGGCTATCCGCCAAACTGTTGCTGAAGTTTGACGCTTTCCCAGTGTTACTTGGTCGTGTTGAAGAGTCACAACAGCAAGCTGTAAGTGACAATTTTTCAGTGTGCTAACTAGGTTTATTTTGTGTAAGTAATCGGACAAAAGGGGTTCGGCAGCTGTCCGGAAGTCCTCAGGAGCGCTTAGGAGTTTGACCAATCACAGCAGAGTGGGCTCGGCGCGAGGCTTACCTGGAGAAGGGCTGGGGGTGGAGTAAATTACACAGACCGTTTGGGCGGTGGCAGGAAACACTGCAGGAAGAGGTGCAGAGTCTGGAAGGTGTAGAAAGCTTTCTGTGCGGGTTATCGTGTGTAGCTGCTCTATAGGAGTCCTGTACTCAATACAAAGGTTTGAAAATTAGTATAACAGGTCCCCTTTGATTAAACCTGCGAAAAGTCAAAGAAAAAGCTAAATTCACAAGTAGTTAATCTTTTTCAGTGTTCAATACTGAGCTCTTGCGAGGTATGTGCAAGTCAACTTTAGATGTTCCACTGCACATTGTTTCTTCATTGCCTTCAATAACACATCTCATTCAACTGTCCTCCTTCAACCATATAGCAAGCATCGGAGTTCCTCTCCAGCCCAGACTATGGTCAGGGTCTGCTGAATGACCTGAATGACTCCCTGCCTCCCTGCAGCGAGGACGTCAACACCGTGGAAGACCTCCGCCTGGAGCTGGACCAATCGGAGCTGAGGCAGCAGGAGCTCCTGGACAAAGTGCAGCAGCTGGGCGGTGAGGCTGAGGAGCTCAGAGCGGTTGTGGTGGCTCTCCAGAGGCAGCTAGAAATATCACTGGCTGCGCAAGAGGAGCAACGAGGCTTGCAGGGACAGCTCACAGCTCTGCAAGGACGAGAGGAGACTCTTTCCCGAGAGGTGGAGAAGCTTAGGACTGGGGAAAAAGCCAGAGAGGCTGAACAGCGCCTCCTCCAGGAAAAGTTAGCAACCACGGAGGGGAAGAACATCGAGCTGCTGGCCAAGTTGGATGGTGTGCTGAGTGAGAAGGGCCAGCAGGCGGCCAGTCACTTTGATTCAGCACAAAAGATACATGAACTGTTGGACAGGTTGAAGGATGCAGAGAAAGGGAAGATGGAGGCAGTTGCCATGGCTGAGGAGAAGAGGAGGCAGACAGAAAGGATCGAGGAGGAGCTGAGGGTGAAGGAAGTTGCTGCAAAGGAGGGCGAAACAAAACTTGTAGCTCTACTCACATCTGTGTCTGAGGACAAAGCCAAGCTGGAGAGCAAAGTAGAGGAACAGTACAATGCCCTTGAAGTGCTGCAGGGCACCTTGACACTGAGGGAGAAGGAGACCACTAACTTACAGAGGCAGCTGCAGGACCTCCAAACATCGTTGGAGCAGAAGGAGACAGAAGCAGAGGAGGTGAAAAGGAAGGCACAGGAAGACCAAGGGGAACTGCGCAAGCGTTTTAGTGGCCAGAAGGAGAATTTAGAAGAACAAATCACCGCTCTGAAGCAGCAGCTTGAGATAAAAGAGACAGAGATAACCTCTAGCTACAAAAAAATGCAACTTCTTGAAGCCCAGAACCAAAGCCTGAGCACAGAGCGAGACAAACTGACCACTGAGCTCCACCAGCTGGAGAGTTGCAGTCGGGAGCAAGACGCAAAAGTTGAAGACTATAAGACACAGTGTGCCAATCTCATGGAGTTCAATGAAACTTTGTTGATTTCAGCTAAGAGAAACGAGGAGCTAAAGAAGGAGATGACAGACAGTCGAACAGTCATTGAAAGCGAGTTAGCATCCCTAAGGGCTTCTGAGAAACAGGTACAAAGACAATTAGACGACACCAAGATGACGGTGGGGGAGAAAGAAAAGGGGCTGCAGGAGAGTCTACAGCGGGCCAACATGGCCGCCAAGCTATCGGAGGCTATGTCAAAGCGGCTGGAGAAGGAGAACCAGAGTCTGAGAGAGGAGCATGACACAGTGAAAGCATCTCTCTTTCGCATGCAGGCCGACTTGAAAAATGTTCACGGGCAGATCGGCGAGCTGGAGAAGAGCTTAGGAACGTCACGCAAGAACGAAGTCGACCTTCAACGGCAACTCCGAGCTGTGGAGGCGACGCTTGAGAGTAAAGAGAAGCACATTGTTGAGGTACAGTCCAGGGTAAGTACTCTGGAGGCCAGGGAGAAGGAGCTGGAGATGGCAAAGGCAAAAGCAGAAGCAGCTTGCGTGAAACATACAGAAATGATTGAAATGGTTACGTCTGAGAAGCAGGCCATGGAAAAGTGCCAGCTGCAGAAAAGTGCCGTCCAGGCTAAGGAGAACCAAGAGGTGACAGTCAAGCTGACTGTGGTGGAGGGCCAGTTGGAGGTGAGCATGAAAGAAGTGTCCAGGCTCCAGACAGACATCTTAGACCTGAAGGTGAATTTGCAGAGGTGTGAGGAGGAGAAAATGAAGTCCCAAGCACAGCTGGAGGTGACTGAAGGCCAAAGAGATGAGCTCAGGACTTTGACCGAGCAGCTTAAAATCCAAACAGAGGCGCTGAACCAAAAGCATGTCACGGAACTACTGGAGTGTAACAAGAGAGAAGAGGCGCTGACCGAACAGCGCGACAGAGAGATGGCCGCCCATGCCGAGCTGTCCATCTCTGCGGCTGCCCTCCGAGAGGAGCTGTCCGCTCTGAAAGCTGAAAACAACCGACTCGCCCTGGAGAACACTGAGACGCGTGATGGCCTGCACAGGGCCAACACTGAGATGGCCGAGCTTGGAATGACCATTTGTAAACTGAGCGCAGAGAAAGAAGATGCCAAGAAGCACTGGGCAGACGACGCCAGCGCCCTTGAGGAGCTGAGGCAGGAGGTAGAGCGCCTGGAGGACTGCATGGGTGAGTTACAGCTGGAGAACGAGCGACTGGAGGAGGAGCTGGTGAAGAAAGAGAAACTTCCCGAAGCTGTCGCCGAACTTCAAGAGCAGCTGGAGAAGAGCACAAGCCAGCTGCAGAACCTCAGGGATTCCGGTCAAGAGGAGATGGAAGCTCTGAAGTTCCAGATGAGCTCAGAGAACATGAAGCATCAGGTCCAGATGAAGGTGATTTAGTCCAAAACCGTACATACTGTAAATGCTCTTATTTGGAGTGCATGACAAAATTGAAAGGAAAATGTAGCTCTCTTTGGTCACACAGTCATTAATTATTAAGTAGATAGGCAAGTATATTTCACAGCACAGCAGAAACAGAACCGACGTAATAGTGGTATGGATAAAGCTGCTGGATGCTGACCACGCATGATACTTTAAAAGGCAATCTTTTAGAGTTGATTAAAAACTACTGTACATAAGGTGGTTGCCTACACCCACAGCTGTTAATGCCAGTGTTTTTTTGAGCTGGCACTAATTAGAGACCCCAGCGGTTATCTGCATTGTAACCGATGCACCCGGCGACTCTGAGACTTTGTGATTAATTGAATAGACGTCAATTTACGCTACATTAGCATGAAGTTTGTTTTTACATTAAGGATTGACCTAGCAAGTGCCTGGTTCTGATTTAGTACATCATCATCAGGCTCTTAACTTATTTTATGTATTTTTAAGTGACATATGTCTGATGTTACTACAGAATTACACAAGTGTGTACTCGTTGTGAACTGAAGATATCCAATCCATGTGCTTTTTTCAATTGGAATTGTATGATTGTAGTAAATCCAGCAAGTTCATTCACTCCTCTTTGTGCTGCTCTCACTTATTAGAATGTTGCAGAGGACCTACTCAAAGTCAAAGTCCAGCTTCAGGAGGAAATGAGCAATGTGTCCTGTTTGCAGATAAGAGTGTCTGAACTAGAGGTATGTGCACTCCAGACACCAGAATAACACATTCAGTAGTACCGTGGTACTTGGTATTGGTAATTATTCAGAGAGCTCATATGTGGAATGAATAGACACTTGAAGTCAAAGCAAGCCTCTGCAGACCCAATTACTACACTGTTGCGTGAGATTGTAATCCACAGAATAAAAAAGAAAACATTGCTTTCAATATAAATGCCCCTGGGAGATAATAACGCTATAGCTACTGCATGTACCTCTCTGTCTGTCACTCAACAGGATCAATCCAAAACTACCACACTGTTTAATATGTTTTGTGTATTGTTCAGCATTCAATTGCAATGCATTTTTTGTGAGATGTTTCATACATAATGAGACGTTTGGAAAGTAGGAGTCGGAGTTTGCACATACTCCGACAGCCATCCATCCATCCATCCATCCATCCATCCATCCACCCATCAATTTTCTATCCTCACTAGGGTCGCGGGGGTTTGCTGGAGCCTCTCCAACAGCCAGTCTACCTTTTTAAAAGAACCGCTTTTTAAAAAAATCTTGGCTTGGTGAGTCGCTGTTGCACTGCCCGTTTGTTTCGCTGTTATACAGGGTTAGCAAGCAGCTTTAGGTATATGCTAACCTGCAAAACAGTGGCATGTACTACGTAACGAGCTGTTAATGAATTGATTGGCTGTGGAGGTAAATACGTGCAAACAGGATGTTATCATTGGCTGGACAGTGCTCATCATTGTGTTATATGTTACCGCTTTTTGTTGTTCCCTGTCACTCAGTGCGTTGAATTGCAAAATTGTATAGAATAAATTGTGTTTATTTCATTTATAGTTCAGGTTGGATTGTATTTTGTGCGTGGCATGGTTTAGTGGTGCACAGAGAACTCGAGAGCAGTGCGCGATTGCGCACGCACGCAGTTTAGAGGGAGCATCACACTGCGGTTAATTGAATGGAGGCATTAATTGGAGTATTTACAGTACATTATCATGCATTTTCTTTCTACATTAAAAACTGCCTAATTTTGCTTTTGCGATAACTAAATTTAGCTTAGTAGGTTTGAATAAGATGTTTTTTCAAGCTGCTTAGCCTCCTCTGAAGTCTTCCACACTCCCCTGCTCTAGATAAGGCTACAGGATCCCTTAAAATGGCGTAAAAGAAAAAAATATTTATTAATATCGCTTAATTTCTTACAGTCTCTTTACACGTTCTTTTGTCATTTCAAGCCAAAAAATAAACAACGTTGTATGGATAATTATGGGCTTAACTGACTGAACAGAAAGGTGTTTACTCATTGCTTTCTCTGCTAATGTTTGTTCCAGGCCGAGAATGAGCAGTACCTGCGACTGAGTGGTGAGAAGGACGCTCACATCACAAAAACCGAAGCCAGCGTCCGTGAGAGCGAAAGTGTGATCGAACAGCTGAGACACTCGATAACCAGGTTGCGCTCATGCGATGGGAAGCTTGTGAATTTCCTTGCGAAGTGTAACATCATTCTCTCTTTTCTAGTGCTGAAAGTGCACACTTGGCGGTGCAAAACGAATGTGAGGAGTTGATGCAGAAATTGAGCGCAACTGAATCCGCCAAACAAAGTCAGCATGTGAAGATGACGGCGGAGATCGATGACCTCAACAGGACCAAGGTCAACCTGGAAGAGCGGCTCATTGAGCTCATAAGGTAACGCTCGAGTCTGTTAATATTGCTGGAACACGTTGAGCGAGATGGTTCATTATCTGTGTGTGAGCCTACTACCTGCCTATTACCGGTTGCCTCTATTTTTGACGGCCCCACTGTGTTGTCAATTAGTTCTTTCAGCTCGAGCAGATTTTGTTCTCCTCGCACCGGATAGGCGGAAATGAGCAGAACGATGGAGGCCGCAAGGTTTTGTTTGAACGTGAGGAAACTTAACACAGGCACTTTGATGAGAGCAGGAGGCGAGAGGTACAGCCAAGAAAAGAGAGGAGAGGCTTTTCTTTATTATTCAGGTATCAGCAGCCATTGTTGCTTCAGTGCCCACGAAGCTTTCTACTTTCTCCAGTGCTGAACACTGATTGTCAGTGATGCTGTCAGTCACTTCCCCTCAGATCTGCCCACACGATTTCACTGCTCTTCCTCATGTATTATGCATCACTTTTCACCTGCATTATTTCCTGAAATCTTCTAATTTATAGAGACATTAGATACACCTGCACAGTCTACTGACAGTGAGAGTTATCTTAATGATTCTGACCCTCCCATATACAGTTACCAACATATTTGGCAAAACTGCAACTTACATTGTCTTTTTGAAGTTAAGAGTTTGGACTGTTACTGTTTGAAGAGTTTGAACTGTTACTTGCTTTTTGTTGCATACAGTGGTAAGTTGACGTATAGTATACACTGTGTTCCAAATTATTATGCAAATAGGATCTTAGTATCATAAACATAATTTTTTTTGTTTTTCAATTAAATTCATGGATTGCATTGTGTTCTTGGGGCTCGTTGGATTACTGATAAATCTCGGACAACTGTCATAATTAGTCAGGTGAGCCTCCTGACTCCAGAGGCTTGTAGTTATACATAAGCCTACTATTTAGCCACCCCTAACCAATACTCACAAGCAGAAACAGTTGCAGTGGGCCAAGAAATACATGAAGATTAATTTTCAAACAATCCTGTTTACGGATGAGGGCCGTGCATCCTTGGGTGGTCCGGATGAATGAAGTAGAGTATGGCCAGCATAACTCAACAAGGCTGTGATGTCTGCAAGGAGGTGGCGGAGTCATGTTTTGGATCAGAATCATTGGGAGAGGGCTGGTAGGACCTTTATGGTCATTGAAGGTGTGAAAATGACCTCAGCAAAGTCTGTAGGGTTTCTGACTGACCACTTTCTTTCATGGTACAATATAAAGAACCATACCTTGTGTAGCAAAATGACCTTCATGCATGACAATGCACCATCTCATGATGCAAAGAATACCTACCTCTCTGTCATTGGCTGTTATGGGAATAGGAGAGAAACTCATGGTTTGGCTGGCTCCCTTTTTTCCTGTGACATCAACCCAATTGAGAACCTAAGGAGCATCGTCAAGCAAAAAATCTATGAGGTTGGGTTGGCAGATCACAACAAAACAGCAGCTGTGGGAGGCTAGTCTGACATCTTGCAAAGAAATTCAAGCAGGAACTCTCCAAAAACTCACAAGTTCAATGTAAGAATTGTGAAGGTTATGTCAAAGAAGGGGTCTTATGTTAACATGTAACTGGGCCTATTCAAATGTTGAATACTGAAACAGCTTTTGCTTTCAGTGAATATGACCTCCTTATACTGCAAATTCAACAAATGACAATTTTTGGTTCTTAACTACCAGTGAAATGCTTTGGAACTCTGTTGTGCATAATAATGTGGAACAGTGCATTTTAAGTTTTTATTTTTGAAAACACCTAAATTATACCTAAATGAAACCGTAATAACAAGTAAAAGCCAAAGCACTAGCACTCTTCCATCTCAATAACAAGACCACTACACTGTTTGGTTATTGTCGCTTTCAGAGACTCAGCAACCTGGCAGTTTTGTGTACTGTAATGTTCAAAAGTTTTACAATTTCTGACCATCTGTGAACGTGACATGAGTCCTGAGTGTGTGGTTGTATGCAGAGGACAGTTACGTTTGCTGATGTTGTTTTGGCGTAGTTCAGCTGACAGTAGCCTATTTTTGCAATTAAGAGATTGATTGTCCTCCTCGTCATCTTTACAGTCTTCAGGTAGACATTAAAATACGATCTTTATGGTGGCTGCCAGAGCCAAACAGTTGAGGAAAGTGTGGCCAATATTGAGCTTATAGGGTATTCTTTTTGTGGTGCACCATACTGTTTTCGCACTAGTTTTTGAGCGAGTCTCTGTCCAAACTTTTGTATGAATTTATGGCAGCACCTATGTAATCATGGAACAACGTAATACGGAACGTCGTAAACCGAGGACCTCTTGCCATATTGTTCATGAGAAAGTAGAAAGAAAAATGCACAGCTGTTAATGCCAGTGATTTTAATTGGAGACCGTTATTTGCTTCTGTTGACCACACCACCAGCGACCTTACTCAATGATTAATTTAATAGAGGCGTTAATTGAAGAATTAATGGTAAATCAATTGATTTTATTTATCAGCAAAAAATTCACTCAGCATTGTCAATTTCAGTCATTTTTCCTCCCTTTTTTTTGAAATAATATTAATCTTATAGAGTAACCTGCAATTTTTATAAAAGTGCCTTTTTTTTGTAAATTCACACATATTCACAATTGCAAAGCGTAATAATCCACTCCACTTTACGAATATACTATTTATTGACACCATCACTAAATTTATATAACTGTATCTTTTACATTTATATTATATTATTGTGTTGGTTATTGTGGTTGTATGTCATCCTACATCATACAAAGAGCTGTTTTTTTATTTAGCGTCACTAATGCTGGTAAATACAAACTAAATATGACCAGTTTACATCCCAGTGTTTTCCAACCAGACAGAAAACCCTTAAATGTGTGATTGTCTCGTTCCCCAGGGATAAAGATGCTCTGTGGCAGAAGTCGGACGCGCTGGAGTTTGAGCAGAAACTACGGGCGGAGGAACGCTGGTGGTTGGACAAAGAGGCAACTCACTGCCTGGGCTGCCAGGGCCAGTTCACTTGGTGGCTGCGCAGGCATCACTGCAGGTGTGCACGCATTCTTCATAAAAAGGACGTTATTTCGGAGATGCATCCATAACTGTAGCTTGTGTATTTGTGTAGACTTTGCGGCCGCATCTTCTGCTACTACTGCAGCAACAACTATGCAATGACCAAGCACAGCGGCAAGAAGGAGCGTTGTTGTGGGGACTGTTATAGCCAGCACAGCGCAGTGGTGGAACGCTTCATCGCAGCCGAGCTGAGCCTGTCTGATCAGCAGCCGTCTCCACCTAGGGCTGGGCTGCAGCCTGCCCCTGAGCCCGCCCCATATAAACCTACTCCCAGGGTCACAGGTACAAGGCATCATCTCAGGCATGACAGTTTACTTGACATGAATCAATACTTCTGCATTTGTTCTTTAAAGCTAGTCAGTAACAAAAGCAGAAGTGAAAAGATTGGCTAAAGAGGCTTAGGATTATAGAGGGAGCTAAAGAACATGTTTTGCTTTCAGCCTTAAAAAAGCATACGTATTGCTGCTATAACAATTAGTGCAATTTGCCTTGAAGCTTAGAGTGTTGTCTGATCATTTTTTGTTCCAGTTTCCGACCATAGCAACAAACCCGATGATGGCACTTTTGATATAATCACCGAGGAGGAGGTGAATGGCGTGTACGACAGTGACACCAATTCCCAAACAACAGGAGGCTCTTTCGATGGGGAACAAGAGCGAAGGCCGCCCGGTTCCTTAGATATGTGAGTTTCGATTGCCCCTTTTCCACCAAGCTATACACCTCAGTTTCCTTTCCCTCATAAAGTTCACAAATGTGTGTTTGCAGCCTGCTCAGTGGGTCATCAAAAGCTTATTTTCATCATCTCTACCCTCTTAAGATGGGGATCAGGAAATCTGGAATTACTGTACACAAGTTCCCTGTTGTGAGAAAAATAGCATCATTTGGTGCCCGCTGCGAACATCTTGCTGCTATTTTTTAGAGCACAATACAAACACTCAGACTGCTGCTGCTTCTTGGCTGGAAAGTAGAACACTTCAGTTTTAGGCAAGGAAGCCACAATTAAAGTCCCAATATTATATTATTTTCTAAGTGATAGCTGTAGCTTTAATGCGAATGAGCTGTGTTTGTCCACTCCTGTGTCCAACAGATTGTGTGGCTCCAAGAAGCGGTATTGTGCATTTTCCATATACACTAGTGATGTGTGATACCACAGATTTCCTTTCCGATCCAATACTGAGTAAAATTCAGGCTGGTGGGGATACTGATACATTGTGCAAATACACCTTATGTTTAAAATCATAGCATAGGTCATAGCATTAAAATACAAGACATCAGACCAATGTATTTATTTACTTTAAACTCTAAAGTATATTGAGGTAGTGTTGTTTACAATACAGTCATCCCTCACTAGATCGCAGTTCCAACAACGCTCCCTCACTCTATCGCCGTTTTTCAAAAATGTATTAATTAATAAATCCTTGCTGTTTTGTGATTGACTACGCCATATTAGTCAAAAAAATCTCCTCCCATTTTGTGTGGAAGTGGTATGTTTTTGGCTTCTTACTTTGTCTTTCTTCCCCACTCCGTTTGAAATACTTTCTTAATTTTAGAATATGTAAATTGGAGAGGCTAACTAGTTAGCTCCGTAGCTTGCTACGCTAGCGGAGGCCGTCTTCTTATGTCCCTGCAATGATCCCATAGCCTGCGCAATGTGGTGTAAACAAAGAATAATAGGAGTGTAAAGGTGACTATAGCAGTATTATGTCATGTCTACAGAGCTCTAAAAGTGTTAAAAAAAAACATATTTAGAAAGTCATAAACAGGGTTTCTATGCTCTAACTACGAAAATATTCCATTTATTAATATTGAATCCTACACCGTGGAAATTCACTTTTCACGGTCAAGTCTGAATTAACAGTGATCAACGAGGGATGACTTTATAAGCCAAGCTATTATACAACAACCGAAAAAATAAAGACGACCAACTAAAATATGTGGAAATGGTGTTTTAAACAAGTTTAAAAATAAGTCAAATAATAAAATCATTAAAATTGAATTAAGAGCCACTAAAAGAATGAAAATGAATTCACAATTCATAGCTAGTTGAACATTTTAACTAGGTTGTCAAAAATAACGGCGATAACTAATTTGTTTATTAATTACGTTAAATTTTTTAGTGTAATTGATGCTTACACACCAGAGCAAGCACGCCTCTCTGTTATGACGACAGACGGAAGCACAATGGCGGGTCCACACAGTCACACAGAGTCTGACACTCTTTTCTAACTTCATTCGGACCTGAACACATCAACAGCAGTACAATTCCAACACCATATACTGTATCTATCTCCAACTCGCACACGTCTCTAGTCCGTTCACCCTGGGAACGACACTTCCTCATTCTCATTACAAGAATGCGAGATGCATTCAGGGGCACTCTGAACATTACAAAAATGGCTTTAGATTGTGTGTAGGTGTGTGTGTGTGCGTGCGTGCGTGTGCGTGTGTGTGTGTGTGTGTGTGCGTGTGTGTAAATAAACAGAGAGATAAAGAAAAACATGAAGTGGAAATTCTTATCACTCACTTTGTAACTCTTAATTCGGATGTACAATTTGCTCCATGTAAGTATGCTTGAAAATAAATTTAAAACAAGTAAATTTACCTAAAATTATGTGATGTCTTTGAAAGCAACCCCTTATTGCTCGTAATAACACAGTTTGCGATTCAAATGTTCTGCTACTATGAAAGAGATTAGTGTTTGACAATTATATTTTTAGACTTGTGTGGTATTTTTAACTTAATGTCAATTAAGTTAAAAATACCACACAAGTTCATTCAGTTCATTTGGAGCTGTTAATGCATACAAATATATATAATCCTGTCCTGTCATTTATCTTTCTGTTAATTAAACACAGTAAAAATTGGTATATTTCAGCCATATTTGCAAATGGTGATTAATCATGATTAATTAATTTAAAAACTAGTTAATATAGTTAAAAAAAAATAAATCATTTGACAGCCCTAATTTTAACATGAAAGAGTATCTATCTCACTGCTAGTTTGCTCAGGGTTGGAAAGGTTGGTTCATGTTCTTTCCACATTTTGCTCACAAAGCATATTATCACATACTGTATATCACATATTATTACTAGGAGCTGAACCAATGCAGCTGTTTGTGAAGGATGAATTCATTTTGATACATATTTAGTTTGATAAACTCTAATAGCAACAGTCCTTAGTGCCTCTTAAAGCCCCACATTTTCATCCCTTTGTACCTGAGATGTCTCTCTTGCACTAGCAGCATCTGACACTGTGCTCTGACTGAAAGTAGTTCCCACCAACCGCATATCATTTAGACAAGATCTCAATAGTTGACTTACTTTCCATTGTGTTCCTGTTAATGATATGCATTACCTCAAAAAGTATCGATATTTGATTTGAGAATCAATTTTAGAGGACAAAGATCTGGAATCGGAAGTATCGCTATATTAGTATCAATCCGCACATCACTAATATACACTGTAACTCTGCACTTGTCCAACGTACTAGATGCCATATATATATATGAAGGAGCGGGACAAGAGGACACAAACATTAGCTACGCTAGCATAGCTATGCACTAACATTACAGTCGCATTTTAACAGCAACATCCTGCTAGGTTAGTTTGTTTTCTGGAGAAGAACTAAATGATCAAACTTACAGCTCCCACATCTGTAGCTGACGTATGGGTAGTTGGCAGATCTCCAGGCTTTATTTTAAGAGGTCCAGCGAAGCCTACTTGCTTTTTTCCCCCCCCAAAGGTGTTCTCTATGAAGTGGTGGGTGTATACACGGGTAGCGCATGTGCAGGCAGGGGCAGGTCAGAGGCGGTATCATATCCATGAGGAAGGAGGTTTTTTCCAAAAGTGGAGCAAACAAGTTAGGGAGATGATAGATGTTTCTCATGTTTGGTACTGTAAACAGGTTCTAGGGACAAATATTACTGTTAGAACATCATTAAAAAGAGACTTTTGCATAATTGAGGAGCTTTCATAAAAAACCTTAGTCACATCAGTGAAGGTTGATGGTGACATAAAGGAGAACTTCAGGTTCCGTCTTCAAATGCAATATAAGCTCTTTGATGGAGAACAGTGTTTTGAGAACAGGCGGCACTGATTTGAGGAATAATACATCTGTGTGAAGCTTCTTTGGCAAACTCTGACAGTGGTTCAAACTGAAGATACAAGGATGGTCTAATAATTTTTTTCGTGACTGTAATTGCCACTGGCTCCCAGAGGTGCTTTTGACTGCATATGAGTGTATTGATCGGTGGCTGGAGTTGGCTACATGTAATGACAACTTCACCATCACCATGACGACAGAGCACATTTCATTGGCTGCTAAGATGGAGTTGAAAACCCCAGACAAAAACAGATAAACTGTACGGCCCCACAGACTTGTGGGTAAAATCCAAAAGCAGCGTTATTATCCTGGAGGGTTTCACTGAGACATCCTAAGAGGTAGATGTACCTCTCCTGCCTACTCTTGGATCTTGAGGATAGAAACTTTATAATTCACAATATTAGACATAATACTAGTTGTCTTTCTTTGCAGAGGCGTAGGAGATTTAACCCCCGATGACCCTGAGGAGAACAATCCTGCCGTGCAGGATTCAGAAATCAACCTACTCAAATCAGGAGAACTCACGTGAGTGTTGGCATAGCTGCCTGCCTATGACTTGCTATCTTGGTATGCAATGCCTCCTGTGCTTGGTACTTCGCAGGATGGCTGTGCCGCTCAGCATCGACGATATTTCCCAGTTTGGCGACGGCTCACGGGAACTCTTCATCAAGTCCAGCTGTTACAGCGTGGTGACTGTCGGCGTGGCTGACTGTGGGCCCACCATCAGCTGGATGTTTTCCTCTGAACCTAAGAGCATCTCCTTTAGTGTGGTCTACCAGGAATCTGCCGACTCTCAGGTGGAGCAGTCAAAGGTAGTTACACACCCATATATTTATTTTGGTCACAGGGAAGCTCGGGTCTGTTCCAATTTATTGTACCATGTTTTGCATGGTACAATTTTGTTCTTATTTTGCATGTTTAAACAGTATGTGTGAGATCTTATAACATATCTATTCTTAAAATTTCACCAGTTGATGACATTTTTGTTGAAGGGCTTCAATGTTGCTGAATATTTGTCCATCAACAGTCTTTTCATTCACTGGACTTTATGAGGAGAATTCAGAAAATGACCTGTGCAGTACATTGTGGTTGTCTACAACAATTAATTAAGTATTATTTATTATTTAATGTGTCATATAATTTTCTTATATTTTTGGAGGGTTTTTTGTGGCTTTGGGTACAGGTAAATGCTGTAATCATAGCTGGGGCAATTGGTTACCTAAATTGCAAAGGGGGCGGGGCGTTTATTGGATGCAGGCATTAACTGGAGATTAGTTAATAAAAACAACTTTGAGTTGGAGTGCATGAGAAAGTGAAAAGGAAAACATAGCTCTCTTTGACCACATGGTCAATTCTTAACAAGTACAAGTATATTGCACAACACAGCAGCAGCAGAACCAATGTTGTAATAGTGGTAAGGCGCAAACTGCTCAGCCAGTATTAATACCCCGATGAGTTCATTGTAAACAACTTTACAGCAAGGCTACTTTCACTTCAGCATTTTAAAGCACATGCAAATGTCAATGAAGCTGCTGGATGCTGAGGACTAATGATACGTCAAATGCAGTTCCACCCATCTTGTGGAGTTCATAAAAGAAAATACATCACGAGGTTGCCTACAGTCACAGTAAGGCCTGTCACAATAGCAAATTTTGCTGGACGATAATTGTCGTTAAAATTATTGCAGATAAGCAATATTATTGTCAACATAATTTTGAGACCATTTTTTCATTAATGTTATGATGATATATGGCATAATAATGCGAGTACACCATATCGAAAGCAATAAACTTTAATTTCTCAAGCGTATTTTGCATTGCAATTGGAATGTCAAGAGCTTTTAAATGAAATAAATTAAACAAACAACATAATACGTTAAAAAAACAAACAAACTAAAAAAAACCCAATGGAAATAAAATTGACTTAGTCAATAAAAAATAGATCCTGTGTCTGTTGAGAAAAAAAAGCACTCCAATAAAAAGCACACACAAAATAAAAACAATAAATAAAATGGCATATCAAGTCTCTCTAAACAAATTTCACTTCAATAAAATAATGAACATTTGATATTATTCCTTAACGGGAAGGCTTAACATGTAGTGAACAACACTGAGCCTGCACCATTTTGCGCTATTTTGTTTACATTTACTTTGCCGACCAAACGGCTGCAGTAAGCGTTGACTGTCGGGACGAAGGCTCCGATGCACCTCGAGTGGCAGTTTTTTTGTTTGTAGTTTGGACAAGATGGTTATGTTTGAGGTGTGCATGTAAGTTGGTTGTATTTCCTTTCTTTGTTGCCACTACTTTACAACAAATGCGTCGGCTCGTCTGTGTTAATGGGCTCACCTTGTTACAGTAGTTCTGTTTAAAAAAAGGAAGTATTCTCACGTTGGGGCTGTGGCCTTCGCCATTTGTGCCTTCGCTTTTGTGCCTTCATTCATATCACTTGCAGGCTACAGCACTCGCTAGCAGCCCCGACTCCACCCACTGGCACAAAGAGACTGAATGACTGACAGGAGGGTTCGCTCACTCGTTCATTATGCCACAGAACCAACACGCACAGGTGTTGAGACAGAGGCAGAGTGAACCCTCTTGTCATCCAGCCACAACCAAGTTCGTTTTTACTGCTCATGTGATCAATTGATTTATTGATTATTGTGACAGGCTTAGTCACAGCCTATGTTTTTTGACGGGGTGCTTATTAGCGACTCTGGTGGTTATTTGCTGCTGTAGTCTACGCACCCGGCGACTATAGGAAACTTTGCGGTTAACTGAATAGACGTGTTAATTGAATTAATTTCCAGTGCAGTACACTGCTTCATTGTGATAGCTGTTTTCTAATATTTTGCCCCCTCATGTAGTTAGGTCAACAAAATACACTAGGTCCCCAACTTACGAACACCCAACTAGCGAACACTCGTGGATACGAACACAAGCCGACTGGTCTATATTTTATTTGATTTTGCCTTGTAGTCAGTTGCTCAATCAGTATTTATACTGCTACTGTACATGCTTGACCAGTAGAGGGCACTGTGACACTGCTAATGCAGCCTTAGAGCTAATGAGACCAACAGAGGAAGAGTTAGACGCTGGGGAGATACAGTGTAAAGCTAAATGGAAAGCTAAATTATACAACCCGGACACAGCGTGTGATTAAAGTTTATGAAGAGTTAATAGGCCTGCTTAATTCTACACCACCCATAGAACACTACCTCTTTTAGAAGAGTCTAATGACGACGACGACTTGTCCTTTTTTTCAATAACTCCTCCTCCAACTCCACCACAACGACGTATGCTCTGCGACTCCTCTTCAAAGGTAAATAATATTTATCATTACGTATTATTATATCATTTTTATTATTGTTTTTTTCATTAATTATCTTCGTTTAATATTACTACTGCATCCAAACTCATATTTACATACATACACATATACTGTATATGTATACACGTACATGTAGTACCTATATCGTTGGTAATATTACCTTTTCCCCTACTTAAGAACGATTCAACATAAGAACGGTCGTCTGGAACCAATTGTTAGTTGGGGTTAGTTGGGATACTAGAAATACTAAAATACTGCTCAACCTTGTCGTGATGCTGTAGTCATAGACAGTGTAAATCAATAAACAAAATGGTGTCCCAAAAACGACACACAGTGGACTTTAATTGGCAGGGAGTAATCACAATTGTTTTGATAGTGTTGATTAGCATCTGGAGGACATTGAATTCCACCCACATGCCAACATTTCTGTCTCTTTTCTTTTTGAGGTTCTTATTCCTTTAACGCGCTGCAATTCCCACAAAGAGACCATTCAGGGACAGCTGAAAGTGCGTCGGTCCGGCACGTACATGCTCATCTTCGACAACTCCTTCTCACGGTAGGCGAGGAGTTGCAACTCCCTCACCATCTTGAGTGGGTGGGACGCTTGGGAATGAGTCATTTAAAAACAAAAATGCTCAAGTTGATTTCCTGCTACAGTTAAGCCAGCTGTTGGTTTCGCTTCATAGAGCCGTTAATTGGATTGTCCCCGTTTTCAATGGAAAACCTCTTCCCCGCAGGTTTATCTCCAAGAAAGTCTTTTACCATCTGACCATGGAAAAGCCCATCATCTACGATGGAAGCGACTTCTCCTGAAGCTTTAGCCTCACGAAAATGTTGCTTAAGTCTCACCATGGCAACAACAGGGATAAAAACGCAGGATGAGTGTTACAAGAAACATTTTTAAAAATTAGTTTTTCACTTCGTGGCTGTCCACTGAATAGCATGTATCTTCTGTTTTTGTGTCTTGGAGATAAATGCTTTTCTTTGTACAGAATTGGTTGGCTAAGGTTACTCTTCATCCAAGTGTAGTCTTTTTAACGTTGGTATTTTATCATATACACCAAGTAATGTTCTTTTAGTTGAGCTGTGTCTGTTTGTCTATGAATACTGTGATGTTTCTCATTTTTTTGATGTCTACTAAAAAGCATGTACCCCCAAATGTGACAAAATGTGACAAATGTGACAAAAATACAAAAAATACTTTTTTTAATCACAAAAGTTGGAGATACATGCTTTTCTTTCAGATTTTTTTTTTATGAACAAAGGTTCATCTACTTATCTATTATTATTATATTTTATTGATGCTACTTTATTTCATCTAAGAATGCAAATTACCGTAGATGCTGTAATTATAGCCAGGGCCTATATAGTATTTATCTAAAACACAAGAAGGAGGTGTTAATTGGAAGCAGGCAATCATTGGAGAGAGAGTATTATTGCCCTAACTTGAAAATTCATTATATACAATCCCTTTTTTTTAACTTTAATAATGATTTGGAGTGCATGAGAAAGGGGAAGCATAGCTCTCTTTGACCACACGGCCATTTATTAACAAGTATATTGCACAACACAGCAGCAACAGAACCGATGTTGTAATAGCGGTAAGGAGCAAACTGCTCAGCCAGCATTAATACTGCTGAAGACTGATTATAAACAACACTATGACAAGTGTAACAGGTATGAGTTTCACACCAACAGCTGAGTAGCGCAACCAACATTTTGAAGCGCATGCAGAGGTGCAGCTTATATGTCAAGTACAGCTACTGCCATCTTGTGGCATCAATAAAACAAAAAACTTGCATCAGGATCTTGCTGTTAATGCCATTGTTTTTGGACCCAGCTCTTAATTAGAGAGCCTGGTGGTTATTTTATTTTGTAGACCGCGGACCCGGTGACTCAGCGGTGAATTTAATAGGTGTTAATTGGAGCATTGACAGTGTCATAACACTAACCAAATAAAATATGGTAACTATTTATTTATCTGTAAAAGAAGCCAGTGATGACAGTGTTCTTTTTAAATGTATTTTTACAATTCTCGGTATTTTTTCATTCGGCGTCAAATGTTGTGCAGTTTTCTGATTCAAACATCCAAAAGAGGTACACTGGACATGTACGGCCTTCCCAGGAGTTTTCATGGTTTTGGAAATTAAAACTTTTTAAAGGTTTGTTTTTTTTTTGTTTTTTTTTTACTGCCATCTTTCTTCCTATGATGAGATACAGTATATTGCTGACTGTAGCCTCCAAGTGCCTCTTGACTCTTAATTGGCAGGGATTGTTGTGCCCTGAGATGCCTGCTGCAAAAAGCAGTGAGGATGACGGTGACGTTACAGTAACTTTGTATGTTTAGGAGTGTGTGGGTTTGACTGTTATTTTAATTTTTTTTTTGCCATGTTTTAAAATAGCTTCTGCTTTCCTTGTACTTGAATTCTATGGTTGGATTTTGAAACACACACAAAAAAACTTTTCAATACCACTACATTTTCTTTTTAACTACATTTTCTTTTTAAACTGCAAAGGGCTTACCTTCGTAGAGCTCTTCTATTTGTATGCAAATGCTCATATTTTCTCTGCAGAGCTGTACTTGTTGAAAATATTAAAAGTTCACATGATACAATCTACTTATTGATGTCTTTTACTTGCATATACATGTTATAATCAATACCAAACTTGTGGAAATGGATATAAAGTTGTCTAAAGGAAGATATGTTATATTTGTTATTGAGTTAGGACAGGGTTGTCCAAAGCCTTGTCTGGGGGGCATTTTTGGGCCACAGCTTTTTTTTTTTTATTGGTCTTTGGCATATTCTAAAAATACAATTAAGTTATTATTAATGAAATATATTATTAAAGGAAAACTGCCCTTTTTTGGAATTTTGCCCATCATCCACAATCCTTATGTGAGACATGAACACATGTCTTTCTCTTTTCTGTGCATTCTAAAGAAAGATAAAACAGGTTAAAAAAAATAGAGGCAGCTAAGAATGCACATAATGGGACACACCTATTCCGCCTATAAAGCCGTCTGAAAAAACCTCCAAAAACCACCAACAACACTCCATTTTTGTTCCATTATTGTTATTAACGTAGTTACGCCAAAGAACTACGTTCCTGGCGTAGTGACACCTCACCACACCACACCAGCTAGCGACTTCACCACACAGTCAGCGCGGTGCTCACAATGCCTCAGGCCACTCCCGAAAGGTGGTGCTACATATTGGTGCTGCCACCACTGCTGCTGAGTTTTTGTTTTTTGAATTTGGAAAAGTTGACGCTAGGTGTAGCGTTGGTTTCTATGTTGCTATCTGAAATCAATGCACCCAGGAAGGAAGTTCTGGGAATGCTTAAAAATGGGTAATATACAGCAAAATACAGTAATTATTACATGTTATCATACATTTGCTGTTAGTACATAGTAACAGCATGTATAGAAAACCTTGTTGGAGGTTTTTGGAGGTGTTTTAATAGCTGGCTTTGAATATTATAATATTACGTGCATTAATTACCTGCCTCGTTTTTATCTTTTTATATTTTTAGAACACGCATAAAACAGAAAAATGTGTGTGTTCATGTCTGACATAACTTTGGATGATGGGCAAAATTCCACAAAAGTGAAAACCCTGCTAATAAAAAGCACACACAACAATAAAAACAATAAATAAAAGGGAGTATCAAGTCTCTGTAAAGAAAATTTCACTTGAATAAATAATGAATATTGGGTATTATTCCTTAACAGGAAGTCTTAACATATAGCAAAAGACACTGTCTGTGAGCGTGCAGCATTTTGTTCTGTTTTGTTTATATTTACTTTGCCCACTGGCACAAAGAGGCTAAATGGCTGAGAGGAGGGTTCACTCTCTCTGTTCATTCCAACAGAGAAGCAACGTGCCCAGAGTGAACCCTCTTGTGATCCAGCCTGGGTCGTAAAGACAGAGTAGAGAGGAAAACAAACACGCATGCACATGTCAATTTATCGAGGCCGGTAAAATTACTGACTTTGTTTTTGATGATCGTGACAGGCCTACGTAGGGGGTATGTGAATAAAAATTAAAAACAGCTTGACTACATGAGTGTCAAACACTGAGATTTACGTAATGCACTCGAACACCTCGTGAACAGGCACAGCTGGTAGTAAAGGGCAGAAGAAAGGTGACAACATGAAGTTGTTCATTGTTCTGTGTGCGTTAGATTCACCAATAAGTTTGATGATGACGTTGTGCAATGAATGTGCTTAATCTTGAACATTTATATTGTGTGCTAAATGAGAGCTGGTCTTCTTACGTGGTGCTGTGACCAACGTAGTGTGTTTTGATTAGTGCTGTATGAGCCTGTCATTTGTTTGTTGGCTGGATGCACTGACTATGTTAGAAAGCCCCCAATTTTGCACGCGTAAGTAATTTTATGCTTTCACGAATAATGTGTCCTTCACGCCATGTGTGACACAGATTGAGACTTGTGTGTATGAGTTTGTCTGACAGCTGCACAGACAGACATGTGTTTTCCATTCTTCCTTTCACCTCGTCCTTGCTCACAAATGTTACTGCTGTGCGTAAATGCACATCGCTCGGTGCATAGTCTCATGCTATATGTGCTCATATCTCCATTTGGCTCACTAATAAGCCCCTCACTGAATTCATTTCCTAATTGATTTCTGTACGTTATGTGCCTTTTTCATTTTATAATGATTAAGTTTACGTGTTGCATTGTAGTGATTATTTCCATGTTGTTGGCAGACCAAAGTAGAAAAAGAGCATAAAGATCACAGTTCACCTTGTCACCACTTAAATATTCAATATACATACACGTACAAATAAATTCACCAAACAGAAGACAAAATTGCCAGGAGATATCTTACCCCTCCCTAAAATCTGCTCCGTTTAAAATTAGTAACCATATGTGTGCAGTTGGAAAATAAGACACATGATTTTTTAATATAATGTCATAATATAAAATATATTGAATAATATATCAAAGATGTTACATTGTGTGGTGAATGTTTTTTTTAAGTGTTCAAAAGGAGGGGCTACATGACTTCCAGTCAGATGTCTGAAGGCGTACGCCACAGTGTGTTGGATTGGTTTTAGCATTTTTAATGCAATCAAATTAGCCCCCTGCGCCCTTCAATTTTGATCCACTGTAGAAATAATTAAGATACCCCTCATTTAGTGTTCGAAATCTTGTGATGGGACAAAAATAACAAAGAAACTGTTTCATATTTCCATTCCTTTTTTATGGGGAAGGAGGATGCCTGACTAAAGGTTAACATATCAGCAGATAATATGTCAAATTGTGTTTTATGTTGTACTGGTTAAATATCTACTGGTATCCTCAAAATAGCTAAAGCAATCACAATTAAACACAAGCTGAGCTTTTAGTTGAAAAATACTAGGGCTGGACGATATGGACCAAATCTCATATCCCTCTATATTTAGGTTGAATATCGATGTACGATATATATCCCGATATTTTAAAATCAAAGCCAAATATGCGTGTCACGTTGTTTTATTAAAATAAATACTTAACATGAGGATGTTTTTTGAAATGTTAAAGCTTCATGCAAGACGCACATAAACAAATCTTAAAATAAAGTAGCCCATTCTCTTTTTGAAATAAATATAGAAAAAGTCAAATATAATATATTTTTTTATCACCAACCTTTAGCTGTGCTCAAATCCTCAGCTAATAAGAAAATAAAATATGAAGGAGTTTAAGAGGAAATTTTTAAAATGTCAGCAACTCTAAATACTTTAAATTGAAGGTAAGCATTTTTAGGAGACACAAGCATGTCTTTCTTTTTGTGCCAGGAACACCAGCCTGTCAACTGCATCAGGCTTAGCAGCTGTCTGACTGACTTCCCTGTACATTTGTGGTAGAGCTTGTCGTGCTTAATAATTGTGACTGCGAAGCTCGCTGGACATGGCGAGTCCATCGTTTTCAGCAGGTTTGTAAAGCCATTTTTTTCCACTGTTTCCATATCTTAGCAATGTGATAGGACACCGCTTTATAATAGCACACCACTTTGCCAAGTGATCCCATAAACAGGAGTTTGGGCCAAGTTTTTAAGGTGGTGGAAAAAAAAAATGCGGCCTGAATTCTTAGTACCTCCACAATGACTAGCTCTTCCACCGCAGACGCTGTGGCTTTGACTGGAACCGCCGGGCTTCTGCTTCGCCCCTCCTCCCTCCTGCACGCAGGGATGAGGGAGATACAGCGCAAATCCAGTCTACATCGATATCAACGATAGTGTTGGTTTTGATATCGTGCTTAAAGTAAATAACAATGTTTTAAAAATATCGCAATATGGCCCAGCACACATCTTCTGTATTTTTCCTGATGGTTTCTTTATATGACTCTTGTGTTTATGTGCAGAAAATAATCTACCAGTATGCTTGTATTGATGTAATCATTTTTCCTATCTTGTTATGAAAAATGCTATCATGTATGCATGTACGTACTGCTTGTGACTGTGCGGGTGTAGCTAATGAAGTGTCTGGTGAGTACATAATGTATCAATATATTGTATGCATATCTGTTTTTGTGCTTTTATTCTGAAATTTCAGACGCTTTACATCTTCTCCCAGTTTTTGTGAGCTTGACATGGATCTCCCATTATTAATCTTGAGAGAGGGAGAGAGAGGAGAAAGAGAGAGAGGGGCTCAGTATCCAGAGCTGCTTCCAAGCATGGGTTCCACTCGCCACAAGCTTGCTCCACGCCGCGTGGATGCCAACATGCTGCGGATGCAATCCAGAGGGGCTTTCCTCGCGCTCTGCTTGGCTCCTGCTGTAAGTACATCCTCCGTTAGTAAACTTCTGGTGTCTTTTGATCGATTTGTTGTCCTCATATGCCCAATTGTGGTGTAAAGCTTCAATCGGGCTGACAAATACGTGACAGACGTCATTGCAGCAAAGTAATTCAAAGTGAAATGACATCCGATCGATCATTTTCATTTCAGTGGGCATCTGGATTACAATATGTGACAAATATTCATTCATTTTAGAAACGGATGCTTGTTAAAGTTATGTACTGTGAAACTGACAGGATTATTCAATTAATCCGTAGAGTGGACATGTTTTTTTTTAATTAATCACTTATTTAATTGAAAGGGTTTTTTAAAATGTATTTTTGGTTTATGTTTATTTTTTAATACTTCATTTACATTATTACTTCAGTTTTATTTTACTTCTTTTTTTCTTTCTCTTGTATTATTTTAATACTTAATCTTTTTCATTCTTTCACTTACTTACTGTTATTTACTTATTGTGGTTTTGTTTCTATTTAATTAACTTAAAAAATACTTTCATGTAAAAATGCAGGTAAATCCATTCCCTATATATATATATATATATATATACTGCTCAAAAAAATTAGAGGAACACTTCGAAAACACATCAGATCTAAACTGGGGGAAAAATGATCTTGACTATCTTTCCTGATAATAAGTGGGTGATGTATTAGTAACAAAATGATGCCACATAATTTGATAGAAATGAAAATGATCACCCTATAGAGGGGGAAAATCAAAGACACCCCAAAAATGAAAGTGGAAAAATGACGCAGCAGACTGGTCCATTTTGCCAAAATGTCATTGTAGCAACTCAAAATGATTCTCAGTAGTTTGTGTGGCCCCCACGGGCTTGTACACATGCCTGACAACGTCGGGGCATGCTCCTAATGAGACTACGGATGGTGTCCGTAGTGTCCTGGGGGATCTCCTCCCAGATCTGGACCAGGGCATCACTGCGGTACCTGGATGCATGGAGGAGATTCCAGGAGACAGGTAGTTACTCCAGGAGAGCTGGACAGGGCCAAAGAAGGTCCTTCAACCCTCAGCAGGATCGGTATCTGCTCCTTTGTGCAAGGAGGAACAGGATGAGCACTGCCAGAGCCCTACAAAATGACCTCCAGCAGGCCACTGGTGTGAATGTTTCTGACCAAACAATCAGAAACAGGCTCCATGAGGGTGGCCTGAGGGCCCGACGTCCTGTAGTGGGCCCTGTGCTCACTGCCCAGCACCGTAGAGCTCCATTGGCATTTGTCGTAGACCACCAGAATTGGCAACTACAACACTGGTGCCCTGTGCTCTTCCCTGATGAGAGCAAGTTCAACCTGAGCACGTGCGACAGACGTGAAAGGGTCTGGAGATGCTGTGGAGAACGTTATGCAAGCCTGACCGGTTTGGTGGTGGGTCAGTGATGGTCTGGGGAGGCATATCCCTGGAAGGACGCACAGACCTCTACAGGTTAGATAATGGCACCCTGACTGCTATTAGGTATCGGGATGAAATCCTTGGACCCATTGTCAGAAACTACGCTGGTGCAGTGGGATGTGGGTTCCTCCTGGTCCACGACAATGCCCGACCTCATGTGGCTAGTGTATGCAGGTAGTTCCTGGAGGATGAAGGAATTGATACCATTGACTGGCCCCCACGTTCACCTGACCTAAACCCAATAGAACACCTCTGGGACATTATCTTTAGGTCCATCCGGCGCCGCCAGGTTGCTCCTCAGACTGTCCAGGAGCTCATTGATGCCCTGGTCCAGATCTGGGAGGAGATCCCCCAGGACACCATCCGCAGTCTCAATAGGAGCATACCCCAACGTTGTCAGGCATGCGTACAAGCACGTGGGGGCCACACAAACTACTGAGAATCATTTTGAGTTGCTACAATGACATTTTAGCAAAATGGACCAGTCTGCTGCATCATTTTTTCACTTTCATTTTTGGGGTGTCTTTGATTTCCCCCCTCTATAGGGTGATCATTTTCATTTCTATCAAATTATGTGGCATCATTTTGTTACTAATACATCACCCACTTATTATCAGGAAAGATATTCAAGATCATTTTTCCCCCAGTTTAGATCTGATGTGTTTTTGAAGTGTTCCTCTAATTTTTTTGAGCAGTATATATATATACAGATATATACTGTATATATATACATACATTGTTATACATACATACGTTGTTATTATGATTACAATTTTAATGATAATTGTGTTTTTAGTCAGTTTATTTATGTGAAACAATGAAACATTTATGTTTTTTTATATGATTAGATGACTTTATTTGCGTGTTTTGCTGTATTTTGAAAGGCTTTTTAAAGGTTCATATTTCAGTGTACTGTAACGCAAGCGTGTAAGTAAAAGCTGGCTGTTGCATTTGCAAGTGTAAGAAGCTGGATGACCATTATAGAGTATTTGTGGTTTATTTAATGACATTTGAAACTAGTTTTATCCACATAAGCAAATCATTATCATACTATCATATACAGTATATACGTTTGTGTGTGTGTGTGTGTGTGTGTGTATGTATTTAAAAATGTATATGTGTGTGCGTGGTTGTGACCAGTGGCGGAGCTACGGTGTGGCCGTGACCATCCCAGTGGCCACCCCCACGGCTGGGGGACAATTTTGACAAACGCTGCTCTGTGGTGCAGAGCATTAGTTCAGTCTAACCGCCGTTTCCGCATGGATGCATTTCACTGCAGCACACAACTTTCCGTGTGGAGGAGCTGTCAAGAAAACCGTGTCTTGCATGGACTGCAAGCGGTACGTAAGTCGGTTCCGGTCAAGTTTTCTCAGTATGTTGACTTTGACTTCAATTCTGAAGCGTGATTCAGCACATAAATCTGTTAATAACGGAAGCTGAGTGAGCATGTACGGAGCTACGGGCTGGCCAGTGGTGGCGTGGCCATCCCGATCACTCTCTGGCCACCACAATGGCCATCTAGACAATTCAGCTATCAACTTATTGCCACCCCCATATGAGTAATGGTCTCACCTTGGCCACCCCAGTGAAAAATGTCTGGCTCCACCACTGCTTGTGACGCACACCTTATTGTGATAGCTGAATTAAGTGTTCTCGGCTTGCTATTTAGTTATTTTGTGCACTCAATTTCTTTTGGGCAAGTCAAGTGCACTTCCGGCCACAAGGCGCAGACTTGAACTGTACGCTCGTATGCACACGCACACTCTGATGCTCGCTTCTTTAAATCAGCAGCTTTTATTTAGCCCCCTCGCTTATTTCCATAACCAAATAGAATTCAGAGACACGGATAATCGCATGTGTGTCGGTAGCAAGGATGGGAATGGGGTGGGGGGAGCAGCCACTCATTACAATATTCCACTTCAATCTATTCCCATTCACTGCTGGGGACTTGGGAGAATTATTATCAGCGACACACAAATACACCCCAACCAAAACAAAACAAAGCAAAAACAGCCACGACGAACAATGACATCTCTTTTGATTCAAACTTTGCACTTTAAACCGAGAAGCACAAAATAGACACAATGACAACGGTCAGTTTTTGACTGTGCTATTACCAGCTCAACCTGACTCACAGCTTTTAATTCACTCTCTTGTCCTCCCCACCACCACACTACCTCTGAACATGCTGAACTCCTGTTTCAATGCCAGTGCAGAGAACTCAGCTTCACAAAGCTGACATCATGTTATTCATCATTGACTCGAATATAAGACCACCCATTTTTGGAAAAATATTTTTCAATAGAAAATAAACCTTTTGATGTTTTCATTATCAGTGGAATCATATTTAATTTGTTTAATGTCTCAACTTTATTGATCTGCATTATCTTAAAATTGGCATCATAGCACCTTCTCTGTTGTTTGCTCACTTCCTAATAACCTTTGAGACGCTTTTTTTTTTTTTTGTCCCTGAGCCAATCTCCATGGCACAGCTGTTTTCTCCGAGTCACTGGTGTGTGTGAGTGACAGGAGGAAACGCTCTGACTGACTTGGGGTGGAGAAGTCTGGTTTGTATGTATACATCTCTAGACCAGTGTTTCCCAGCCTTTATTGAGTCAAGGGTAGAACAGGTCACACCATTAATTTTTGGACAATTAAGTGAAATTGCAGAATTACCCACAGCACACCTGATGATGTCTAGTGCCGCAGCACAGTTGTTGGGAATCACTGCTCTGGACGGCTATTTGTCTTATATTTACGTCTTATATTTATTTGGATTAGTATGGTAGTTTAGACCGCCTCAACAGCGCCTCTCCTGGTTGTAGTTAAGTAGTGCACACTTTTTTGGTTCTATCGCAACATGATTACTCAACACTATTTATAAGTAATATAGCGCAGATAAAAAAAAAATAGGATTACATCAGGAAGGGCATCCGGTGTAAAAACTAAGCCAAACAAATCATGTGATTGAGTCACTATGGCGTCCTCTGACGGGAAAAGCTTGAAAGACAACACCAAGAATCTTGCTTTAACTTCGTTTTTCATAGTGTAATGCCATCAGCGGTGTCCAAAGTAGGACAGCAGCTTGTTTTTTATTGGCCCTCGGCATATTCAGAAAGTTAAATACATTTATTATTAATAAGGTATATTATTAAATATTACATTAATAACTATCTGCTTTTTCCTTTTTTACCTCTAACAGTGGTCCCCAACCTTTTTTGACCCACGGACCGGCTTGTGTTCCCACATAGCATTATAACGACCTAATTTATCTTATTTATTATGTATTGTGTAAAACTCAGACATGAATAACATCAAATTAAAAGCACAAAATGAATGCTGACCCACCATCCACAAGTTCAAACCTGGAGTTTTTCCAGAGAGATTATTACATCACTGTTTGACGTGTGTGGTCAAAGGCAGTGTGCTAGCATGAATTAGCTTGAGACAAATGTGCACATTAGCACTCAATAAGTCATCAAAACTTACCTTTATGCATTCCCACATAGTATCAGCATTTGAGACCAAATATGAGGTGAAAGAAAAATGGTAAAAATACAGTAGTAGTCTATCTGTGCGGCATGAGATAAAGTTAGCACACGCACAATGGACATGCGTCAAGTGAGACGGATGTAACAGAGAGAATCCGGCCATTTTTCAAAATAAAACATCATGGAAATAATTTTTTCTTTCTGTGCGACCCGGTACCAAATGACCGGTGATTGGGGGTCACTGACCTATAACATAAATATGAATCTTTTGTTCCGAGAGGGATTCCAGATAGCAGGTTAAGTGGAAATTGTTCAGTATGTAAACCCCGAGATGAGGGACTCTGGGTTTTCCATTCCAGAAAGAGAGGTAAGTCATACTGTGTGTCAGCTGCCATGGTAATCAGTATCATGTGGTGAGGCTCATTGCTGGTGAGGCACTGACTCCTTTGGAGTTTTTTATGTTAATACAGGTTGCTCATTAAGTATGGAATCACAGGAGTGCCAAAATTAAAAGGGAATATGTGTGGAAGTACAAAGAGAATCGATAATAAAAAAACATATACAAATGTAGTCATATTCTTTTACCATTTTGTCATTGTTTTTCCTGTTTTGTATTTGTCTTTTCCACTTGCGTTTTGTCATTGCATTTAGTAATGACAAAGACAATGTGGGCGGGTCAAAAGTAAACGGGGGAAATTTAAATAAGATAAAATAAGGCATTTACCTCTTAAAGATTGCGCCACACAGCTTCATCCATATCTGCATTCATCAACGCACATATAGCCTTTAAAGACTTTTTTTATCAAAACTTTCCATGACATTTTCCACCAACCGAGCAATTGCTCATAATTCTCGTTGAACACCTCTTCTCAATTCGTCCACGTCCACCATATTTAAATTTCCCCCGTTTACTTTTGATAAACATGTATTTGCGTCCACTTTCTGTCCGTGACATTATTTCCGGGCTCCCGGGTTTCCTTAGCGACATAGCCCCCCCCGCAAGCAGAAATAGGGAGTAGTCATCATCCTGGCAGAATGACGGGTCATTCTTTCGCATTTGCATGGTTTTGTCTTTGTCATTACTAAATGCAATGACAAAACGCAAGTGGAAAAGACAAATACAAAACAGGAAAAACAACGGCAAATTGGAAAAAACAAAGACAATACAGAAAAAAACAAAGACAAAATGGTAAAAGAATATGACTGAATTTGTATTTTTTTAAATTATTGATTCTCTTTGTATTTCCGCATTTGTATATTTTTGTATTATTGATTCTCTTTGTATTTCCACAAGTATTCCCTTTTAATTTTGGCACTCCTGTGATTCCACAATTAAGAGGATAACAAGAAAAACAAGAGAATAATTCACTTTGGTTGAAAATTACAAACACTTAGTCCCATTTATTCTTTTTTTTATTAACTAAAAAACATTTGTGGTCTTTCCTTTCTCTGTATAAGAAGTACATGCACCATGTCCTTCTACGGGAAATGTTTTGATACGTCATTGTAACAATCTGATCACCTCCTAAAGTGAGATTGTGTATATTTATAATCCTCAATCTTTGCTGTCAAAGTAATTCATTAAGCATAATGTAAAAATATCATTAATACATTTGACTTGCTACTCTCCAGCTGCTGCTGTCAAAAAAATGCTGGCTTTTTCTCTCTATGGAAGGATGGCGGTGACAAGCGCCTTCCTCTGTGTATGACATTTCTGTATGCTATTGTCCGATTAGCAAGAAAATAATGTCGCACTTGCATGAAATACATTACACAGGCTGGAAAGTCTTGGTGTATAATAAATGTTTCTGCAACATTATATTAAGGTGGCCTAGTGGTTAGCATGTTGGCTACACAGTCAGGAGATCGGGAAGATCTGGGTTCGAATCTCTGTTGGGCATCACTGTGTGGAGTTTGCATGTTCTCCCCGTGCGTGTGTGGGTTTTCGCCGGGTACTCCGGTTTCCTCCCACGTTCCAAAAACATGCATGTTAGGTTAATTGGAGACTCTAAAATTGTTCATAGGTATGAATGTGAGTGTGAATGGTTGTTTGTCTATATGTGCCCTGCGATTGGCTGGCAGCCCAGTCCAGGGTGTACCCCGCCTCTCACCTGAAGTCAGCTGGGATAGGCTCCAGCATACCCGCGACCCTAATGAGGATAAGCGGCATAGAAAATGGATGCATTAAATTATTGCCGACATGTTGACAAACAGAAACTGGCAGGTGCCATGATCTGTCATATACAGTAATAGGCTATTATTATATGAGTAGTGCTTTATGAAAGTTTGTACTGTGATACGTCATACTCCAGTTGATTGACAGGTCCCGCCTATAAGGGGGAGTTCCAGGAAGTGACTGTTAGAGTGAGCACACTGCATGTTTTACGGCTCTGCCACATTGTTATAAAAAGTTGCATAAAACGTGAAGCTTGTCTGCTGACAATCATTACATGATCCAACCCAGACGGTAGGCACTAAGAAGAGAGGAGACGCTGGGCCTTCTGCCCTGTATTTGATTAGGAAATGTGGAAATTCAGCGATTTCTATTTAAGAAAATGTTACATTTAATAAATTTATAATACAGTTCAATGGACAAATATTAATATTTATGTTTTCATTATTTTTTGTCCCGACTCTGCCTCACTACACAATACAGGCAATGCATGAAATATAGCCACTGTGTGTAGAGCTATAAGGCAAGCATCTCAATTTTGCTACATATTACTTAGAATAAGCAATGTGGTCTAGCATAGAAAGTATGAAAGAAGTATTAATTGATTTTAGCTTTTGCTTAGATTTCTTTTTTAAATAATTGTATAAATAATAAATAATGTATAATTGTATAATAAATGTATCATTTACTTTTTTCATTGAACCTCTTACCTGGAATAGCCCGCAGATAGCTTAGCATGTCTTGAACTAAATTGAATTGGTTTGTGAGCATCTTTATTGCACAGAATGGATCAAAGTGGACCCACACATCTGACATTTTTCAAACAATAATCCAAAAGCTCTGACAGGCGACCCAATAAAAATGGACCAATTAACTCTGGTCTATTGCATACTGTGAATCAACACTGTATGTGAAAAGCTATTGTTGTCGTCAGATTGAGGCTTCACCACAGCAAGTTCTTTTTTTCCTTCCTTCTTCAACTTTGACATAATTGCAGATCGTAGTGCGTGCTAGCGCCTTTCATTAAATCGTTAGCACTGCATTAAGACCAAAGCGGAGCGAGCAGCAATTTGCTCAGGTTTGCTTTCCTCCTTCCTCCCTGCTGGAAGCGGAGGTGGCGCCACATACCACTCGGCTGTTTGTCCCTCTTTTGAATTTCTTTGCAGCCGCTGCCAAGAGGATTGTATGAGCATCTTTAATCTCCCCTTGTGTGTATGTGTGTCCTTTTGTTTCAGTGTTTTTCTTCAGCTGCAGAAGACAGTGCGAGGAGAAAGTGTAGAGACAAATAAGAAAGTTTATGTTCAGTCATACCACTGGTTGTTTTAACATGTAAAAACATGCGGCTTTCCCGCCTTTAGGCTTTTGGTCCCATAGGAATTTAGCTACCATAGTCTCTCTTTACGAACCCCTTGGGGATTTGAAGAGATGTAACTTGAATGAAGAAGAAAGCGCTTAGTGGTGTGTCATGTTGTTTGTGTCATAAAACACGTTCTAGTGAGCGCCGCACAGCAAATGGCACAAGAGAGAGGGGAAAACAAAACATAATGCAAATCATTGCTAAAATTTCAGTCATTTTGGAAATGGAGGGGCTTCATGATTACACGTCTGCCTCACGAAGTGCCTCCCATTTCGCCTTGCTTCGACAGTTTTTTTGTGTTTCTTTTTTTAAACATGCACACACTGCTGCCATCAGAGTGTGCCTTGAAATTCTGAGTAACTGTCAAGCAAAGGATGACTTTTAGGCTTTTACAGAAGAGTGGAAAGTGTTATTGTTTTCCATCTGTGGATGCTGCACTAAATACTGCCTTTTGATATAACAATGAAATCACCCAATTCAGTACTGATGTATTCAGGTTTCTCGTTCGTGTGTGAAATTAATTTTACTGGGAAAATGGCGTTTCTAAACGACACACCTCATAGAGCATCTAAATCCGCTACCCTTTGCAGCGGGTGAAGATGTGACTTCCAGCCTGTTTGAGGGGCACATTTTGCACAGAAATTGGTTTTTCGTAAAAACCTAAATTGAATCCAAAACCTATTTACTGGAGGATTTGGAGTTAATTGACTGAATGTTCTGTCGAAGTGGAAAAATGGTGTAAATGTGAGCTGAATGGAGCTCGCCCGTCGCTGATTAATCACGACCCCCACCTTCCACATGAGAAATAAACAGAAAATACAAAGGCTTCACAACTTGGCAGTAACACTGTTTTGCATAATGAATGCCGTAGAGCGACGTGAGTGCGCGCTCGAAAAAAAACAACACACTTTGGATAATCTTCTTTCGTAAATAGCAAGTGGGTGAGAGAAAGCCATCAAATGTCTATTCTTGTGAGAACAGTGTGGGATTTTGTAAGGAAAGTAATTAGTAGATAAAACACATATAATGGGTTACTTGACAAAGCTTTTCCTGTTTCTAATTAATGAAGATTAGAAGATGTTTACAGCAAACGCTCTGAGTGGGCCGGAATTTGGATTATAATTTCAAGGATAAGTGGTCCAACAAAGAGTTACAAATGGCTCAAGGCGGGAAGTGACAAAGCGTCGTTGAGTTTTCAAAGCCTTGTACAAGTGTTTTATTGATTAGTGAGGAGAAATAACAGCGGTAGAACTAAAAGAAAAAGGAACTTTAAAGACCTCTATTATGCAAAAGTGACCTTTTAAGGATGTTAAAAAACAGGCTTCACTACACATCTTAAAATAAAGCCTAGATCACTGCCAACTGTGAGTGACAGACAAGGGAGCTGTAAGTTTGATCATTTGGTTTTTCTTAGTGAATAGGCTCAGCCAATGTTAGATATCAGCTCATATCTGTACGTTTATTTTGCCGATAACGATATTGGCGCACTAGCTCTACCCAGCAATAAGCTTGCTAGCTCATTATGTCCGTTGTCTGGAATACCTTCAAAAACTGGAACTAACTGTAAAGCACTGTGAGTGGGGAGTAAGGCGTCTTCCATTAATACAGGGGTACCTCGGTTAACGTCCCCCCCGGTTAGTGCATTTTTCGGTTAACATACAAAATTTTTGCATTCGCACCGCTTGTTTAGTGTCCAAAATATTGTCGGGTTTGTTTATGCCGCCATCTCGGATCACACGCCGAAGACGAAATCTTGTGAAACAAGATGCAAGTGATCTTGCAATGCATTGTGGGCCACAGGTGCCATTTTAAATGTGCTTTGGTTAGAGTCTGTTTTGGTTTGCCATTTTAAATGTGCTTTGGTTAGAGTCCGTTTTGGTTTGAGTCGAACCTTCTGGAACGAATGAATGACGTCAACCAAGACACAACTCTACGTCTTTCTAATAACACACTTCAGGAGGAATCACATACCGCTAGCATAGCATACCTACAGCTAGCATACCTCCAGCAATAATGTTCATAATGTCACTGATTTTATTTTTTAATTTCATACTTTGCACTTTATTTTGGTCTTATACGGATGTTTGTGCCACATAGAAATGTGCTGTTTTGCAAATTGTATCGTTGCTGGCATTATTTAATTGGATTCTTACTTGTGAATGTATACCAGTGTTACTTGTTGATTAGTAGGAAAACATGTTACTTTAGCTGATTGTTGGTCATGGTTTTTTAAGCGGCATAGAAAACAGATGGATGGATGGACTTTTGTTGAGACAAAACGTTTCAAATAAATATGGCACTTTTTCCATAACTGAAATTGCGTATTGCAGTATTTGCCTTATTTTGCATAAACAGTGTTTGTTTGTGAAATGCATCCTGTGGCATCACAGTAAAAGAAGCATGATATGTTCATTATATCCCATTAGAAGTGCTGGACATATCTTATATCGGCAGAAAGGCAATATTGAGCATCTCAATTAAACTAAAATGTTACCTAAAACATTACCTGTACAGTATTTGAAAGATTTACAGTATGATGGCAAAAGTTCAACCACTGGACTAATTTGATCATTATTTTTATTTTATATAATTATTTGAAATGAGTTTTGTATGATATTTATTATTTTATACATATTTTCATGATTGTTTTTATATATTATTTTTGGTTTGTTTTGTTATTTTTATTTTCATTATTATTACTATTATTGGGCCGCACGGTGGTCTAGCGGTTAGCATGTTGGCCACACAGTCACAGTCAGGAGATCGGGAAGACCTGAGTTCGAATCTACGTTTGGCATTTCTGTGTGGAGTTTGCATGTTCTCCCTGTGCGTGGGTGGGTTTTCTCCGGGTACTCCGGTTTCCTCCCACATTCCAAAAACATGCATGTTAGGTTAATTGGAGACTCTAAATTGTCCATAGGTGTGAATGTGAGTGTGAATGATTGTTTGTCTATATGTGCCCTGCCATTGGCTGGCGACCAGTCCAGGGTGTACCCCACGTCTCGCCCCAAGTCAGCTGGGATAGGCTCCAGCATACCCCCGCGACGCTAATGACTATTCCTAATATTATTATAAGTCCACCATGTTGATTGAGTGTATTGCCGCAGGCCTCACCATTACTTGATATTCCATTCATGCTTGAGTTGTTTGAGATGAATTTGACTTAAATATTCATCTGTCCGCTCACCGGGTGTATGGTCATGGTCATGGTTTATTTGTTTCAGACATGTTTAACAAGTAATATTAAGGAACAAAGTGTTTATCTTCACTAACAATAGTTTCTGAGGTGTTTGGTCGTACCGTGAGACAGATGTCCTTGTGTTTATTGTGTTACACTGCCGGAGTAAAATCTCAGTGGTGCTCACTTGACAGAGTGCTAACTTGTCAGAAGCCCAAGCAATCTCCTCTTTCCTATGGGGGAAACGTCTTCATTGAATTAATCAAGCTGCCGTCCTGTACACACTGGCGAAAAAAATCCCCCAAATCCCTACACCAGCCGTGCTTTTCATACCCACAGGAAATGGCTTCAGCGTGTGATTACCCCAAGCTTTTAAATGTGTGTCCTTGTAGGCTCACAGTCTATTCCCTCTGCTCTGCCTCTCTCTGATGCCTTTAGGCTCTAACAAGCCTGCTGCACCCTGAATGTGAGTTCATATTCCAGCTGGAGAAAGATGAGCGCCGCTGCCTGCGCTCCATTGCCGGGGAAGCGAACACGAGTGCACAAGGTGTGCTTGCTGTATTCATTAAAAAAAAAGCATGAACATGCAAAAATAACTGATACAAATTGATGCATCATCATGATTGTCTGAGGGTGTGTTCACACTTGTGGCTCAGTACTCTGGTTTGGATCAAAAATGACAAAAGTGCGGTTGTCTTTGTGTTCACACTATAGGACATTGCACATACTGTCTTAGATTTTACCAAAAGCTTCTAAAATATACTTTTAAAGAGCACCAGTGTGAGGGAGGGAGAGACAGCACTTCCAACACATTTTATTTTACGTATTGGTCATTTCTCTATGTTTTTTTGATATCATTTAACACTGACATCGGGTCTTTGGTTAGTGTAGCGTTCACACCAGTACACACCATGGTTTGCATGATGGCATTCATACTTGACCAAACACGCCTCAGAGTTCCTTTTAACACGAAAAGTGTTTGGTTGGCCAAACTCCATTTTGGTGCAGTTCATTTAGTCAGGTGTAATGAAATTCCGATGCGGACAAAACCATCTACAGTACATGTTAGTATATACAGTTTCAAACAAATTTGGTGTTGTTCAGTTTGGTGACAGAGTGATCCGACCTTGATCAGCTAATGAACCAATCAGATTTGACCATAATCAACATCATGGTGACCAAACTAGAGATAATAAAAAGATGCATGTACGTATGCGTAGAATATCTCCCACAAGTACAGTCATGAAAAAAAGACCATCCTTGTTTCTTCAGTTTATTGATCCATTTGAATGCCTGGTACAACTAAAGGTGCATTTGTTTGGACAAATATAATGATGATAACAAATATAGATCATAAGAGTTGAATTGAAGAGCTGATATCGAGCAACGTCCATGGTTTTCGTGATGATAACCAAAATCACTTCAGTTCTTACATGATAGCTATAGCATTGTACTGCCAAAAAATGAACTTTTATGAGCTATTTTTGTTGTCATTGTTACATTTAGGTACCTTTAGGTATATATAGGTACCTTTAGTAGTATCAAGCATTAAAATGAACAAACAAGAGTGGTCTAATCACTGTAAGTACACGCCTCACAGTTCAGCAAGCATTTTTATATCTTATGGTATATCTTAAGGGACAGTACCATCCACATGAAACCTGGATATACTGTAGAGTAGTCGGTGTACAGCTTGTCTCACCGCACAATTTACCGTGGTTAATTGGTTCCCAACTTGACTGTGATAAGTGAATTTCCGCGAAGTGGATTCCTTATTTATAAATCATATATTTTCATAGAAAACCTGTTCATGACCTTCTAAATATGTTTTTTAACATTATTATAGGGGCGTTAGTTTCTCAGTATTTCTATGTGTTATTTCTAAGGTGACCCCTTTATGCTCGTATGACCCAATGTACTGTAGCGCAGAAAATAAGACATTTAAGACATAAATAAGACTCGTGCTCATGTATGTTGCAATAATTGTCTTCCGGATGTGTGTACAGGAAGTGATGTCGGGGGTTCAGAGTTGAGTGGATTACTGCACAGTGGCCCGTGTTATTAGGTTATTATTTTGTGCCGGTTGTGAGACAATTCAAAACGGCAAAAAAAAGCCTGTTGTTCCGGTTATCAAGTCTAATGCTTGTGTGCCTCACCGGATGTTACAGTAACATTACTTACACCACTGACACCAAGTAACCAGTGTAGAATACTACATACTGTATTACAGCTTGAATGTGTCTCCTTAATGCCTTATATTTGTATTTTAGTTAATTTAGCCATTTTTATGCTTGAAAAAATATGTAACGTTAGCATAAATATCCTTTGTTGTACCAACAGGCCATATTCAACCACAAAACGGCGTGATTTATTAATTAATATATATTTTACTATATAAAAAGTGTGAAGCATCAAAATTGGAACTGTGATGTGGTACAGATTTACTCTCCACTGAAAATGAGTCAACACACAGCCATTATTGGCAACACAAGTGAGTAGAAAGATACTAGTTTCTTGCTTACAGTCAAGCATGACGGTGCTAGCGGCATGGTCTGGGGCTGCATGAGTGCTGCCACCACTGCGGCACTGCGGTTCATTGAGAGGAAGCATTTATTCCAACATGTAAACCCCAACACCATTTTTGCTTCACAATGCGTTGTTTTTTTTTTTTTTACTCCAAAAGCAAACCTTCTTCCTGTTTACATTCTTGCACCTGCCGCTGACCAATAAGAGAAGAGAGTGATTTACAGAGCAGTGCATTACAGCGTTGTTTCATTTTGATTGGTTTTTTTCCCCAGGTTGTCGAGCGTTTTGGGACGCGGTGGTCTGCTGGCCTCACGCTGTGGTTGGGGAAAGTGTTCACAGAGCTTGTCCGGCCGTTTTCTCCCTCTTCAGAAACAGCACAGGTTGACTGCTAATGATATGCTGAAACATGCACAATGCTGTCGTGTGATTTGCATTTACGTTTCCATATGACACAGTCACAATGTTCAGGCTCTTTGACGTAATTGTGAATTATATCCCACACAAGATGCTTGGTTATTGTTAACATATCAAAGCAAATGTATAATAGACTGTAAAGGCTAGTTTCTACTTCAGTCCCGGAAATGTTGTTGAGAATATATTCATTTATTTATGTGGCTTTTTTTTTTAATTTTTTTTTTTAATATCATGAGAATGACTCATGAAGGCCCGGTGGGTGCTTGGGGGTCTGTGGTAATTATCCACTCTGGGAGTGGAAGAAGTGCTTTGCGGGGATATAATATTAAAATATCATTAACAATATCAAAGCATTAACAAATGATCAATGCAGTGTAGTGTAGTCGAAGTAGTGCGTCGCTTTCGAGCCTTTTATGAGCAAGTACAATGCTAATCGCATGATCGCACAACGGACAAGTTGCATCCCCTTTTCTGATTGAGTCATTAGAATGAATCAAATGAAACAGATGTACAGAATATCCATATCCATGTTTGATGATGGTTCATGGCTTATTTGTGTTAAATTCCCTTTGGAACAAACTTATGTTTAATCTTCACTGTCAGACAAACTACAAGCTAAGTAAATCAGAGAATGAATTAGAGAATGAATTTAAACTCTTTTTTTTGTTGTTTTTTTTACCCCTGTCGATCCTGTCCAGCCTTTAAAGCAGATAGAATTGTAGATCTAAATGCCGTCAAGTGCTCAACAGATTTACTCTGCCAGGGAGAAGTGTGATATACACTTCCCCTGTTATACAGAATTTATTTGACTTTGATGCTTGTTATTAAGCAAATTTGGAGCGACCAGAGCGGAGCAGGAGGGGACAGAGAAGAAGAGAAAAGGAAACGAGGGGGGATGAGAGGGGGACAAAAAAAAAGAGAGACAAGGACAACAGCAGCAACAACAATTGTGACAACAAGAACAGAACAACAGAAACATACAGAACTACATCAGCAAATAAATGTCTGTGACAACTATAAAGACGAACAAGGACAAAGGACAAAGGACAAAACAATATCAACAACCACAATGACAACGCTGTCAATGACAATCACACATAATAGCAGTCATGAAATGATGAACTATGATAGTGATCACAATGACAATACTGCATTGTAACAGTCACATGAATGAATGAATTTAAACTCTAACATTAGCGCCGGTGTTTCCTGTGTGAAAAAGACATAAACAGAAAGACTAGAAATATTCTGCAAAGTCCTATCCTACTCCTGCCAGTTATTAATATGAACTCCCACCATGCACAATTAGAAATAATCCAAAAGACTTAAAATAATTCACAAAGGAATGTTGTATAATGAAGTGATGGCACATGTAATTGCATGCTGTAGAGCAGTGTGACTGGATGCCAGTAGGAAACAGCGGAGGTCTTGTACATTTGAATGACCCAGTGTTCTCCTTAATCTCCTATTCTATTCACTTCAGGCTCCGTGAGCCGTAACTGCACCGATGGAGGTTGGTCCAGGCCCTACCCGCCGTACCACGTGGCCTGCAGCGTGGATGATGACATACCTGAGGTGAGAGCTGTGGGAGTTTTTTAGTGCATGTCCAGGTTAGACACTGTTTTGCTTTTTTTTTTTTTTTTTTCCTCAGAGGAAGCACGGAGACATTAATGATCCACATCCTTTAGCAAAGCAGTAAGTGAATCACATGTCATCCTTTAGGTGATAGCGGAAATTATCTTGTTTCACCAAGTGAGAATGTAGTACAGTATAATCCTTTTTTTTTAAGTGGCGATAATTACAGAGCAAACTACTTTGGGGGAGCATTTTGTGGTCTTGTAGGTAATAAATAACCCTCCCGATCATCAAGCTGATTGCCAGGTCTGACTCTTTTTTTTTGTTTTTTACATGAATTAAGGAGCTTTTTCACTTGAATCAATTCATCTCGCTGCCTTTTCAATATGCAAAATACTTCTATCCGACTATAATCTTCTTTTTCCTTGTGTGCGTGTGTGTGCACGCGCACACAGACGGAGCAGAGCTACTTTGCCACAGTGAAACTGATCTACACCATCGGTTACAGCGTCTCTCTGCTGGTGTTGACCGCTGCTGTGCTCATCCTGCTTCTCTTCAGGTAGGAACACGGGACAGCATGATCAGGAGGGGATGCTGTGGCTCGTGAGGCTTTGGCACCTAAAGTGGCATTTGTATGGCACCTCACCCGCTGTCCTCTCGTAGTGTGCCCTTAAGCGATCACACTCAGCTGCCCTCTCAAAGGATGTATTACCATTTTACCATTTATCTGCTGCTCCGCCACCTTTAGCATCTTAAAGTCTTTTTTTTATTGTAGTATTAAAGTCAGTCTCTTCATCCAATACTAAAAATCACTTAGATGTTTATTGGTTGGCATAGACTGAATTCTAATTCTGTGTTTTTGCAATTTGGCCTTCATGGCCGCTTCCAGTGATGCACTTGCAGAAGTTGAACAATTCTGACATTGTGATTATGATGTGATTGTCAGTGATCCACTATAATAGCGTGAACAAATGTCCTGTTTTCGGCTTATTGAGTTAAGCGTTTCTAAAAAAAAAAAAACAAAAAAACGCTAAAAGCCAAAGAAAAAGCAAAACATATGTATGCATTTAATCCTCTGACGGCTGCCGAGTTGAAGTCTCGTAAAACAGGGGATGTCATGCATAACCGCAGTTTAAATTCCCAAGTTCTTGTGACTTTAGAGGGCTCATTTTTCTTGGAAATGTTAATTACATTCCAAAACTTAACAAGCATTGACCTCAGGTTCTTGTGTCGTTCTGTTTTTGGAATCATTTTCATTCTGGTTTTTGAACATTCTTTATTTGGAATTTGTTTCTATGGTTATACATTATTTCATAATGTAACAATGTTCTATCCATACAGAGGATGAAATGATAACGGATCTTAGACTCAACCTCAAGTATCATTTGAGTATCTCATTGCCAGGCCGAGTGTCCTGTTCTTTTTTTATAATCAAAATATGGTCACCCTTTACAACTTTATACGACGCTCTACCCTAAGAACAAAGTACCAATTAGAAATAAAATGATACTTACTAATACTTATGAATACACTAATTGTCCATCACAACAGCTGCTAACCTCGCTCGTAGGGCCAGAAACTGGCAGAAATCTGTTAGCCTGCTGATGCTAAAGCTATCTGGCTTGTCTTGTCTTATATCTCAGGGGTCCACAACCACCAGACCATGGCCCAGTACTGGTCCGGGCCGTGAGAAACTTTCAGGTGCAATTAGGTCTGTCACGATAACAAATTTTTCTATTTTTATTTATTTGTATTTATTTTGAAACATTTATTTCATTCAAGAAAAACAACAGCAGTATAAACAAAAAATATACATACAGTATAGCAGCCAGCCACACAGACAGAGGTCACGCATGTCCTCAATTCCAACCCAGCCAATGCCATTCCCCACAATAAAAATAACCATAGTGTGACAATCAAACATAACTAACATATTTCACATTTCCTCAACATACTAGTTTTAACCATTCTTTTAAATTTGATGTCTGACTTGGGGTCTTTATTTTCTTTATTCAGATTGTTCCATTAACTGACTGCTTTTACAGAAACACAACGTTCCATCAGCTTCTATCCTGAATCTTGGTTTGTTGAAGATCACTGTTCCTTTTAATAAATACTGGCTTTCTCTTTTTTCAAATCTTTTCTGAATGTTGATTTGGCAAAGTTTTTTTTAGAAGCTTTCAGCATAATTAGCAAAATACTATAATCTAAATCAAATCAAAATAAAAATTGACTGGGGATATGTTTTGCAAGCATTTCCCCATACTTCACAGCAATAGGTCAGATATGGAACAGTCACGGTGTTGTATAAAATATACTGTGCTTTGTTATCCAATGAATCCATTACTTTGTGTAACAGTGCTATTATTTTTGTTATTTTTACCTTTGTGTGCTGTATATATGATTTCCAACACAAATTCTGGTCCGGAATGACATCCAAAAAAAGCATGTTTCCCTTAATTTCAATACCATCTCTCTTACTGAGACACCAGTGTCTTTCCCTCGGTTACTGAATATCATGAAGTTTGTTTTTTCAACATTTACCAATAATTTGTTTACATCAAACCACGTTTTTATTTGTTTTATTCTTGTTTTTTTATTCTTATCCGTACGGTGGTCTAGTGGTTAGCATGTTGGCCAACACAGTAACAGTCTGGAGATCGGGAAGACCTGGGTTCGATTCTCCCTTGGGCATTTCTGTGTGGAGTTTGCATGTTCTCCCTGTGCATGCGTGGGTTTTCTCCGGGTACTCTGGTTTCCTCGCACATCCAAAAACATACATGTTAGGTTAATTGGCAACTCTAAATTGTCCATAGGTATGAATGTGAGTGTGAATGGTTGTTTGTCTATATGTGCCCTGCGATTGGCTGGCGACCAGTCCTGGGTGTACCCCGCCTGTCGCCCGAAGTCAGCTGGGATAGGCTCCAGCATGCCCCCGCGACCCTAAAGAGGAGAAGCGGTATAGAAAATGGATGGATGGATGGTTTGTTTAACCACATTCAACACCTGCGTAATATCTTTGCCAATATAAAATAAAGTAGAATAAACAGAATACACTTGAGCAGTTTGGACACACAAACAAAATCATGAATATACCAAATAAACAATTTTGGCCCGAGGACCCTGAGGTACTCCACACCAAATATTATGCAATTCAGATTTTACATTATATATCTGCACAAACCGCTTCCTATTTTCTAAATAAGTTGAAACCCATTCAAGTGCGACTCCTCTGATACCATATTTGCTCAGTTTTTTAAGAAGTATGGTTTGATCAATGGTATCAAAAGCCTTTTTGATGTCAACAAAAATACTTATAAAAAACTGTTTCTTATCTATTGCGGTAGATATTTCTTCCGTTAATTCCATAAGAGCCATTGATGTGATTGGTTGTAAATCCATACTGATTATTGCTCAAAATATTGCATCTATCTATAAATGTATCTAACCTGATTAAAAACAATTACGATAATATTTTTCAAAAATTGTGGAAGCAAGGTTACTTGTCTGTAGTTGGAGAAAGCATGTTCATCTCCATTTTTATAAATTGGAATTACTTTGGCTATTTTCATACTGTCAGGAAATACCCCTGATGAAAAAATTTGATTACAAATATAGTAAATGGTTCAATAACCAATTCAGTTATATTCTATATCATGTCCATATCTATAAAGTCAGTGGATCCTTTACTTCCACAACTTTTTACAATATTCAGTATTTCTTCTTTTTTTACCTTACCAAGAAAAATATTGTCCATATTATCTGTTATTGTGTTTTTATTTACATTGCCTTTTATTGTCGATATGTTTGCTGCAAGAGTAGGGCCTGCATTTACAAAAAAGTCATTCAACTCATTTACTATTTCAGTTTTATCAAGAATATCATATTTTGCATATTTTTTTTACTACTAATAATATAATATAACGATGATTTATTAATTAAACTGTGAGAGTGAATTACAGAGCATGATGACAAGGAATGACTGTACTTTTATTTTGTTATTGCTTTTTTCAAACATGTTTAAATTAATGTCTTAAAGGGACTGAGTACAACTAGCTCAAAATAACTGGGGTATGCTGGAGCCTATCCTAGCTGACTATGGGCGAGAGGAGGGAGTATACCCTGGACTCGTCGCAAGTCAATAAAATCAAATAAATAGTTGATTCTAAAACTGCAGTTTTTGGGTTGTTTTAAAAAGAAAACTAGTTAGTCGCACTAATTAGTCGCACAGTGGACGAGTGGGTAGCATGCAGGGTTTGAATCTCCGTTCAGCATCTCTGTGTGGAGTTGGCATGGAGTTTGCATGCGTGGGTTTCCTCCGGTTACTCCAGCTTCCTCCCACATTCCAAAAACATGCACGTTAGGTTAACTGAGACTCTAAATTGTCCATAGGTATGAATGTGAGTGTGAATGGTTGTTTGGAGGTTTTCTTTTCCCTGCAGCATGGACACAATTATGTGTGTGTTTTCTTCACAAGGAGGCTACGCTGTGCCAGGAACTTCATCCACATCCAACTCTTCCTCACGTTCATCCTGAAAGCCGCAGCAGTGTTCATCAAAGACGCCACTTTGTTCTCAAACGACGAGACCAACCACTGCACCCTCTCCACCGTAAGACAAGATGCCCTTGCCCAAGATTTCTCCTAATTCATCCTTCTCTTCCCTAATCTTCTGTCCAGTTCGGCTGTAAGGCTGCAGTGGTCTTCTGTCACTATTGCGTCATGGCAAATTTTTTCTGGCTCCTGGTGGAGGCACTCTACCTCAATTCCCTGCTGCTCTCCTCATTTTACCGCAGCATCCCGTGCCTGTGGGGCTTCAGCCTGCTGGGATGGGGTATGCATGCATGTATTTACAAAAATAATAACTTCTAAAAAAATAATAATAACTTCATTACTTCTTAGACTTAATTGTTTCATAATTCCCATTATCTTCTATTTGGGAGAGTTTTTTTTTTTACTTGTCTTATAATTAATGTGATTGCTCCTCCAGCCAGGTTTCAATGATAGCCATCACAGTGTGCAATAGAAATATATAAAAAGACTTTGAATAATCCACAAAGTCAAAGCCCACAGGTAATAAACTTCAACAAGGGAACATACACACAACCAGTGTGCAGCATGCGACCTATACCGGTAATAAATGCGATCACTCCTCCAGCTGAAATGATTAGAAACACCAGAAATAATCATCAGAGTCATAACCCATGATTCGCTCACTCGGGCACAAGCTTTAAGTCATATCGTTTTTGTGAGTGCTCCTCCTACCAGTTATTAAACATATCCACCACCTTGCAAAATAGATATAAACACAAAGACTAGAAATAATCCACAAAGCCAAAGACCATGGTATGTTCACTCATGCACAAGCACATACACCCACTACATACGTGAAATAGAATTTATGTAATCGCTCCACCTGACAATCGTTAACAATAATTGCCACAAAACAAAGACTCCAAATAATCCACAAAGTCATATCTTGCACAAGTACATTCTTACATACATATTTCCTAAATTCTTCATAATTCTTAAATACATCATTATGCAATCGCTCCTCCTGCCAGTGAGTCACGACATTCTATATCCTTGTATGATATACAATAAATAAAAATAATACTTGAATAATAAAATACAATAAAACTAGTAGTGTATGTGCATGCAGCGTACGTGTCATATAATTAATGCAATCGCTTCTTCCCTATAAAGACTCAAAATAATCCACAAAGGTAGGAACGTTGCAGTAATATAGCGTTGTATAAAGAAGCGCAAACAATTACAACCATTTTCGTTAGCCCTGGCAAAGGTCTGCTGAGGGCTGTGTGGTGTCATTAAGGTATGCAAGGACGCTCATGTTGCTGGAAAACGTTTTGTACAATATCCTACTCAATTCTTATGAGATGCTATTTTCTTTATCTAATTTAGGAAATCATAAATGATCTGTCAGCGGTGATGTGCAGTCAGGGGAAGCAGGTGGGGCAGAGCCTTGGTTATCCTCCTAATGAGCAACTTGCATTAACATGAAAGAACTCCCAAGGAGTTTGTCTCACTAGCCATGAACCTCACTGCACATCACTGTCCGTCAGTGCCAATTGAAGAAATAATGTTTGCTGGACTTTGCAGAAATAAAACACGAGAGTTGAGATTTGGCTTACCTGCCTTACTGTGATGTGGTGAGGTGATTATTTCATATGAAGATCAGTAAAGTGCGTTAAAAATGAAAAGTAGTCATGATTTTAAATTAGGATTAGGCTGAGATAAGATGAAGGCTCTCTCCCTCTCCTTTTGAATTTGAAAAGGCATCAAAGATGGTGAAAATCTCATATTGATGCTAAAATGAGCTGTCTGGACAAAAGGAGCTATCTTCACTGGCGACAGTGCTGCTCGACCCGCTCAGTCCAAGAAGCAAGAGGTGGATAAATCTAAAATGTATGACTGACTTTTTGGTTTTAGCACAGAGGAGATCAATAGGACTATTCGACTGTTAGAGGAGCTAACTGCCTTATTGTTCTTCCATATTGATTTGGGTCTCACTGATATAGTTCTTTAAAATGTATTTATTTTTTGTTTCACAGGGGTTCCTGTGCTCTTCATTGTGCTGTGGATTGGATCGAGAGTGTATTTTGAAGACACAGAGTCTGTATCTTTCTGTTTCATTCATGTATTTATGTCAAGCATGTTCCTGCAATCAGATTCGTTGCTTATGTATAGATTTTTAATTTACCTTTAAATTACAGTGGAACATCTGATAACCTACATGATGCATCCTGTCTAAAGGTTACATCTGTAAATATCTTCACCCTTCCGTCCATACAGATGCTGGGACATCAATGAGGACTCGCTGTATTGGTGGATCATCAAGGGCCCGATTGTTGTGTCCATTGTGGTAAATGTTCCTCATTGTGTTGCACCTGCGTATGACAATACTGGTCATTGTCATGCAGATGATTTGTTTACCTTCTTTTTCTTCTCCTGATAAATAATTTCCCATCCCCCCAGCACGCACAACAAGCGTCCATCCCAGTCAGTTACACACTCTGCTGCACATATTGTTGCCACCATGATGCCACACCTCCTCCGTTTTCTTCTTTTTATTTATGCATAGGTCAATTTCATGCTCTTTGTCAACATCGTCAGGATTCTGATACAGAAGCTGAGCCCTCGTCTGATCCAGTTCAACAACTCCTCACAGTACAGGTGATTCCTTCCCTGCTTTTATTGAATGGTTGATCAATTTGATCACCCCTCCCGCTTCCACCTTGGACAATAGAAATAAACAGAACAACCTGATATGAGCCACAAAGTCAGGAAAGTTGCAGCAATACAGCAATACAGAAGCTAGATTTAATGAACACAAGAACCAAATCAAAATCACATACAATGAGCCAGCAAAACCAAAGTCCATAAACTCTCCATAAGAAACCGACTAATGAGCACCACCAATGACCGGTGAGAACTCAAAACAGCACAAAACAGGGAACGGATGTGCTAAATAAGAGGACATAACAGGAAATAGGGAATAACAACACAAGCGAGCCCAAGCTGTCAGGCGGGGTGTCACAGTCGATTAGCTCAGGGAGGCACGAGTTTCAAAGCCACCACGATAATACCAGTCCTGAAGAAGCCCCACCCATCAAGCTACAATGACTACCAGCCCATAGTACTGACTTACATCATCATGAAGTCAAACAGATGCACGGAGGTTCTCCACCAAGCCCTCACAGGGGCCCAACAGGGGCCTGTACTTAGTCCTCTGCTCTTCACGCTGCTGAGCCACAATTGTGTCAATTGTGAGCAGCACCAGGATCCTCGGGTTGCACATTTCCGAGGATCTCTCCCGGTCCAACAACACCACATCAGTGGCCAAGAAGGCCCAAACACATCTCTACTTTCTCCTCAAGATGAAGAGAGCAAGAGTCCCACCCCCATCATGTGCTCTTCCTATGGAGGCACCATAGAGAGCTCATCACTGGGTGAGATCTTCAATACTTGACTCAATCACAGAGCCATCCGCATTGCTGGTGACAACTCCCACCATTCTCACTGTCACTTCAGCCTCCTGCACTCAGGGAGAAGGTACCGGAGCCTTCAAGCCCGTACCACAAGATTCACAAACTTAATCAGTCAAGCTGTCAGGAAGTTTAACTTTGCCCACTACCTCACTGCCTAGTTTTTAGTTTCTTAAATGTTTAATTTTTAGCCTTGTTATTCTTTTTTTAATAGCTCCAAGTAGAGTGAGAGAGAAACTGTATCTCGATTATCTATGTCCTGTATATATCGAAGAATATATAGTAAAACAATCAAGAATATTGAATCTTGAATCTTGATTATGCACACAAAAACAATGTTGATGCGTCACACCGTCAGACGTTCATTCAGGCACTGTCCGTATCACTCTCCCCTGTTTTCCCCCTGAGAGGCTTAGAGACTAATTGAAATGGACTTGCTGATGAGCTGAAAGTGTTCAGGCACATAGTGTACATGATATCTCCGCCACATTAATCAAAAATATCCATCCATCTTCCTCCGCTTATCCAGTTGTGTCGCGGGAGTAGCACCCTAAGCATTTCCCAGGCCAGTTGACAGACAATGGGCCTCATTCACGAAACGTTCTTACGCACAAATGTGTTCTTAAAGCCTTCCTACGAAGATTTTTGGCATTCACGAAACGTGTTCTTAACTCACAGTTCTTAGATCTAAGAACAAATTCTATGAACGCTCAGGAGGACTCTTACGCACAAGCAAAGCTTGCACTTTCAATGCGCAATCGCCCTCATGATGGATTTTGCAACCTGATCCCAAAAAATGTAGTGCAAATAAAATATCCCAACAATTATTTATCATCAAAACAACTAAAATATACTCCATGGATAAATATATATTCAAATCCCAATTCATCAAAAAAAAAAGTACCTGGCTGGACGTGCGCTGCGCAGAGAGAGAATGTATAGGGACCATTAGATTTATTTGCTGAAAGCCACGAATATTTGATGTCCCGCTTCAGGCTTCAGGCTTCCCTCTCTGTTCTTTCAGGTGTGCAGGATCATCAGAATAACATCGCAATGAAACGTGGTGTGCCTATTGCGCACGTAGCACCCCCAGATAACGACATGCGCCCCCAGCCACGTCTTGAGCCAGAGCACGGGGCTGCTGTATTAATTAGGCAGCGTCTAATCAAATGTAACCACAGAAAAAATTAATTGTCACACACAAACTATGTATTTTGACTTTATTTTTCCATCGTGATTGTGTAAATATTTTCTAGAGTTTCCGAAATGGTTTGGTTTCTGATTGATGGCCCACCTCCCGTTTCCTCCAGATCCCTCCGGTGCAGTCCAATCTTTTGTTTGGAGTCTATTTTAAGTCAAAACACTTCTTTTTAACCTCTGCGGTGGTGCGTTTCTCCGTGGAAACGGCATTTATGTTTCCTGCAATGGTGCTCCATGCCGACTCTTTTTGGATGGCCTGATGACCGGTGGATACACGTGAAAATAAGGTGGTCTTGTGTTCGCTCACTCCTTGTAAAAGCACCTCTATTTCAGTAGAATTGAAGCTTTTCTTCTGTTTGTTGTCCAGCTGCTTCTCAGTCTTGCCCTTGCGTGTTGCCATCTCCGCCTCCAGCTGCCTGTTGCGCACGGCACATTTTTTACTTTATATAGGAAATAATAGGCGGTGACCTATGCAAATTAGGTCTCACATGCACGGGCATCGCAGTTGGCATTCATCAACCTAAGAACACCGGTGCGAACGATTATCCCTACTTAAGAACATGTCGTGAATGTGGTGCAGTTTTCAACCCACGCCTTCTTAAGTACAGTTCTTAAGAAGACTTTTAAGAAGATGTTCATGAATGAGGCCCAATGTGTCTTGGGTCTTCTCAAGGCCTCCTGCCAGTCAGACTTGCCCTGAACACATCCCCAGGGAGGTGTCCGTGAGGCATCCTGACCAGATGCCCGAGCTACCTCATCTAGCTCCTCTGAATGTGGAGGAGCTGTGGCTCTACTCCGAGCTCATGCTTGATGACAGAGCTTCTTACCCTATCTTTAAGGAAGAACCCAGCCACACTACAGAGGAAACTTGTTGGATGCCTGTGTCTGCCATCTTGTCACTACTTGTTGGTCACTGCCCAAAGCTCATGGCCATAGGTGAGGGTAGGAATGGTGATTGACTGGTAAATTGAGAGCTTTGCCTTTTGGCTCAGTTCCCTCTTCATCACGACAGACCGATGTAGAGTCTGCATCACTGTAGACGCTGCACCATTCCGCCTGTCAATCAAACTATCCATTCTTCCCTCAACAAGATTCCAAAGTACTGAGATCCTCCATTTGAGGAAGGCTATCATCCCCGACCCGGAAATGGCACTTCACACTTTTCCAAGCAACAACCACGGACTCGGACTTCACAGGTGCTGATTCTCATCCCGGCCGCTTGACACTTGGCTGCAAACCAACCTGATGAAGCCGGCAGGACCACATCATCCACAAAAAGCAGACACCCAATACTGCAGCCACCAAACTGGATCCCCTCAATGCCCTGGCTGCCCTTAGAAATGTTGTCCATAAAGGACATGAACAGAATTGGTGACAAAGGGCAGACCTGGATTCCAAACCTCACTGTAAACAAGTTTGACTTACTGCCGGCAATGCAGACCAAGCTCTGTCAGGGAGCTTGTGCAAGGAGCGGACTACCCAAATTAGGCAGTCTGATACCACACAGGATTCCTTGAGGGCCACGTTCAAATATCTTCTCCAAGTCCACAAAACACATGTAGACTGGTTGGGCAAACTCCAGTGCACCCCTAAGGATCCTTTTTCATTCCTGACCAGGATGAAAACCACACTGCGCCTATATGCGCCTAAATATGCAGACTGTGATCTACAGAACTACACTATCACTGTTTGTGGTCCTATAAGACACGTGTTACCTCCCTCAAGTGTCCTGCTAACATCAATATTTGTTGGTGCTCTTTGTAGACGCCTGACCAAGTCCACCCTGCTGCTCATCCCCTTGTTTGGCACTCACTACATGTTCTTCAATTTCCTGCCTGACTACTTCAACATTAACCTGCGCCTCTGCATTGAGCTCTGCATTGGATCCTTCCAGGTTAATACTGCCATGCTTTTAGCGAAGTCTCTCTCAAATATTGTTTACAAATCTGTCTAAATCTGTGATAGTGAGCATTCATGATTCATCATCCACCCACCTCACAGGTGTGCATGATTATTACACAGGTGTACCATAGGTTGGCCACAATAAAAGGCCACCCCATAATGGGCTAGTTTGAATGTTGTTTGTTGTCCATAACATACACCAGCCATAACACCACCACCACTATGGGCCACTCGATCTGCATCACAGGTGCATTGTATTGATGGCACTTTGAATCCGCAGAGATACCGTGACCACATCCTGAGGGCCATTGTTATGCTGTTCATATACAACCATCACCTCATGTTGCAGCATGATGATGCACGACCCCATGTTGCAAGGATCTCTACACAATTCCTGGAAGCTGAACACATCCCTGTTCTTGCATGGCAAACATACTCGCCAGACATGTCACACATTGAGCATGTTGGGATGCTCTGGATCGGCGTATACGCTATTTGAGGCAAATGGGTCACGTACTGGGGGGGGGTGTCACAAGATTTCGCTAGGTTAAAAGATTTCTCGTTTAGAAAAAAACTGTCTCATGGGCACTAGGCCTGGGACGATAATAAATAATTTAATTGACCATGCAATAAATGAAAATGAACTCAATAATTTTGCTGGCCTCAATATATTGCCATGTGCATGCGGATCTGATTTCCTCGTCTCCCACCTCCAAACAGGCAGGTAAGGTGTTCACTCTGTGGTTTCAGCACCTTGGCGCATTTGTTCCAAAGAACAATGGCATGAACAGAGTGAGCCCTTTTGTCAGTTATTCAGTCACTTTGTGTTGATGGGTGGAGGCAGGGCCGGTAGCATACACACAGCGTGCAGAAGAGTGTCACGTAATGTAAGGTAACGGATTAGAAATTAAATTATGAATGATTAGTTGTCATTAGCGGTGGTCCGATCGATCGCCCACTGATCGAAATTGTCCGAATTCCGTGAAAAAGCATGTGATTGGCAAATGCCAATAAATGCCTTTCAGCGGAGATCACAAAAGCCGATCAACTGTGGCTTGTACAGCAGCATGCAGCCTGTAGCGAGCGTCTTCTGCTCACTTTCCCTCATACTGCGCAGGCGTGCCAAAGCCAAAACAAGCATGTCTGCCGTGTGGGACTCACCTGTTGTGGCGAGCACTTGGCAGGGGGTGGTGAGATTTTAAGGCTCGCGATATGATCATCGATCGGGCGGTGGCTAATGTGGCCAAACGCTGGACACTCGCCTGTGTGTGCGAAGCAGTCGGAGGTCTAATGCGGATAGCCCAAAAAGTGGTAATTTCTTTTTTATAGTAATTCCAGGTCAAAAATGTGTATTTTGCATGGTCACATTTTGATAAAGTTTCACATAAGCACTGATAAATGGATAAGTAGTCATCCTACATCTCTTTTACAAATATTGAACATAATTAATTTGTTTGTTGTAATTCATTTTATATTTTGCATGGTTACATTTTGATAAAGTTTCACACACATGAGTATTGATAAATAGATAAGGAATCATCCTATGTATCTTTTATTCCAGTCCTTCTGTTTGAATGGGTTGAATTTGAGCATCACTTTTTTGTCCACTCATGATGGCTATGGTTTAAATCTGCATATTAATTTAATACCAAATTGAAATGGAAAATGTAATAATCATGATAAAGCAGTATCTGAAGTACAAAAATACTGTACATACAACCAACGTTAAAGCCTCATTTTAGGGGGGGAATCCCCACTCACAGTGACAATGCTGTGCAGGCATTGGAACACCAATATAAATGAAATCTTTGAGATTAAACACTCTTAATGTACAAAATAATAATCAAACTTACTTATTTGTTCATATGATGCACACAGAGCAATTAAGCTGTCAATCAATGTGATTGGTATTGGACGATTTCACTCATGGATGATCGGTATCGGAGTTGGCAGCATAAAACCCATCCCTAGTGAATATTACCTGAAGACTTCTGCTGCACCATGTTGAATTAAATACTCGCATCATCTACAAAATGAAGGAAGAGGGAGGGAGAAAATAAAAAAAACAACAAAAAACAACACAACATTTATCTATTCATGATGAATAAATGATACATTTTTTGTCTGTTAGATTCAAAAAGAAGGGTTTTGCGGTAGCAATTGCTAGCCGTGGACTATGGTGAATAACTGGTTTGAGGCCAATGGGTTTGAACCTCCTTCTCTTTCCGTCTGCATGCTCATCAGCGTGTTCAACATCTAAGTCTTATGCTGGTGACAGTTTGACTCTGGAACTGATTATTTCATGTATAAGCTATCCCAATAGAAACATTTTTTACATCGGAACCATTTTACTCTATGTTAAAGGGATAGTTTGGATTTTTTGACATGAAGTTGTATGACATCCCCATCAGCTGTGTATTACACCAACAGTGACTTACCCCCCCAATTGGTCCCGTGAGTCCAGATCCGTGACGAGGAAGGTAGTTCCGCTTAGTTGCTGGGGCCATTTAAGTAAAGAGTTTGGCTTCTCAAAACAATATGCATTCAAAAGAGTAGTACATTTGCATCACAAAAATGCTTCCTCAAAAAAAATCAGACCTCACAAATCGCTTGCCGTTATATTTGTCTCCTGCCGTATGCCTGCACACTGTCGCCTGTGCATTCTTGTGTATGTGATGAAGACGCTGGTATCTTCCTCGGCGACGGAGAGTCACGGCCATCTGGATGACGTGTCTGTTCCACAGAGGAAGAAGAAGAAGTTGGAAAGATATAATCAGTCAAAACTCGCCTAATAATTGTGCTCCCAATTATTAGCAGTTTTATCAGATACAGACAACACGTCTTCATGAACAGGAGCACTGAAGGCTTGTCTTGATTGAAATCTGATATGTCGGGTTAATATTGTAAAAATTCAGAGGAGTCAACTGTAGTTGAATGATGCGTTTGATGCAAAACGTTTAATTATATTACTGCTCTATAAGTATAACATCATTTTCCACTGGTTTTACCCTGGAGGAAATGAATAATGCATAACTTAATTAGTACGTCTCTGTGTATTAACCATATAGAACACTTGATAGCCAGATCTGACAATGTGATTACCTCCTGTCTGCTAATTAGGCAAGGAAGTGTGGAAAATGCCTAATGGTATATCATCAGCTCAGACAGGTCTACCTTACTTGGAAATGATAAAATAATTACTATAGTGTATTAATCTGCTGCAGTTGATTATAATGCTGTCTTAAAATAAAACTGGACAGATTTGTGTATGTAAGCAAGCTCTTCTACTCCTGAACCGCTGCACATAAATGGGTAAAAATTTGTCAAAACATAAACCTCTACTGTGTTGCCTATACTATTATTTTTCTGACAAATACACAACATTATACACTATTATACACTATTATTAAACCTCATAGATTGGACTGGCTTGAGGTTTCTCACACATCTCACTGTGCTCTTCAAAACAACTGCTGTAACTGTAACGTTTTGGTGGATCATTGTGAAATTTGGAACACACCTTTAAGGAACTGACACTCACATGTATATATCATTTGAGTAAGATTGGTTGAAAATCATGGCTGGCATCAAGCAAAACATTTTGGCAGGGGCAAGGGCCCATAAGTCATTGACCTTTTGTCTAATGATTCTAAAACTTCAAGGATGTCTGTATTACATGTATCTAGCATGTCTTCCAAAGCATTTTGCCACAACCCATAGGGGTCGCCACAAATGTCATTTACCTTTCTCTTGAATATTATGGCTCTGTGTAAGCAAATCAGTATCTACTTTGTGAGTACATTTCATTCAGATGACTCACTCTTAATTGTTGTCTTTCAGGGTCTGCTTGTGGCAATCCTCTACTGCTTTCTCAATCAAGAGGTGACTACCCGCCACACAATGGATAACATCATACGATGCATTCCTTGACAAAGGGGAGGAGGGGGCCGAGCACGTTTTTCAAACTATCGCAGCTCAAAAACTCAAAAATAATTTGCAGTTCATCTTTCCTCTCATTACCGGAGTTGAAAAAGAAACCCTCAGGGGGCGCTTATGTAACGACATGATTAACATGAGGTCAACCCCCCTCCCCCAACAGACAACATCCTGTACATAGTAGCGACAAAACACCAGAAGTAGTAACAATCAATCACAGGGAGGCCAACAAATTCTTGTACATCCACATTCCCGTGTAAAAGTATTAATACTAGCCTAATATTGAGTTGAAGGAACACATCATGACAATTGAGATCCATTAAAAGGCAGATGGGACAAGTGATTATGATAAAGCAACAATATGTAATCATACTATAACTTACAAAACAGTGGAAATTGTAGTTGGAAAATTGTCCAAAATAACGGAATTTGCACATCCATTTATGCATGATATCACACCAGAGTTCTACTGTTGAAATCTTGTGAGAATGCAGTGTGTGTGATGCCACCACAGAAGGATGTGCAAGGAGAAGTATGATGACAACCATAGTACTGGAGATTGAACTTATTGCAACATAGCGGAAGATGAAATATGATGACGGCCATAGAACTGAAGTTGCTACAAATTGCGACATAGTGGTCGCAATTTAGTAGTGTCACATACTGTAAGTGCTCCGAAAGCCTCTATTCAACTAAGCAAAGAGTTTCTTGTCTGCTCTGGGTGCGTGGTCTACATAAGCATATAACTGCAGCAGTCGCTAATCAATAACATTGCCATTAATGGCTGTGGCTGTAAGCAACCTCCTGATGTAGTTTTTTTTCATATTAACCCCACAAGATGGCAGTAGCTGCGTATGGAGTATCATGGGTGGTCAACATCCAGCTGCTTTATCTACCTCTGCATCTGCTTTAAAATGTTGCTGCTCTGCTGTTGGTGTGTGTATTACACTTGCCATTCTGTTGCTGTTGATGAACTCATCAGTGGTATTAATGCTGGCGCAGCAGTTTGCTTCTTACCATTATTACAACATTGGTTCTGTTGCTGCTGTGTTGTGCAGTACAACTGTTACTAAATGACCATGTGGTCAAAGAAATCTACATTTTCATATATATACAGTAGGTAATAATATTTAAATGTGACAGCATCATTTTATATGTTTGGGTATGTGTGTGTGTGTGTGTGTGTGTGTGTGTGTGTGTGTAGGTGCAGAAAGAGGTGCACATGCAGTGGCTAAGGTGGCAAGAGAGGAGCTATGGCGTGGTGTCACCTGCAGCCAAGTGCAGCATGATGGACACACCCTTCTAGACACGCCATGACACGCCCCCCTAAAACTTGTGACATAACACACACACACAACTCAGCTTCCAGACTTCTTTGGGGGCTTCATTGGTCAAACTGGAGCAATTGGAACTAGAATAAAGCCATCAATTACCGTAGTAAATAATATGTTTTCCAAGACTTTTCCCGCTTTGTTCAGTTTTGATGTATGATTCCATTTGCAATAAGGCTGAATGTTCATGATTTTGTTATATATTTAGGATATATGCCGGATATTTTCTAGCACTATATACTGCCATTCTATAGCTGCTAATGTATTGCTCATTGTCAACAAAATGCATGGCAGCTGATTAAAAGAAAACAACAAATTGAAAGAAAAAATGCCTTTACGTTTAGTATTACTCCAATACTTGTGTTTTTGGTGTTTTTTGCCACTTTTGTTGTGCTCACAATGGACTGTTTTAACACCAGGTGAAAAGTCAGCGCAGTTTTCCTACACTTCATTGTGTTGCATAAAAGCACGATAACGTCACATGCAGCAGCTGCAACATGTTTTTCTGATAAATTGGGTTAAGGAAGCAAATATTTGGAAAATAAATGTTTTTTGCAAATGTTTTGCAACACCTCATGGGTCGACTCTTCTTAAGAGGTCCTTAAAATTCACTCACACATTTGACCCTAATGACAAAAAATGTGGGCTTCCCAAAAACTACTATAGTATAAAAATATGATTTTATTTTTTTCACTTTAAACAAATACTTTTTAAAGCTACTTTTGCCTGAATTATACATTATCAAACATTCATTGGCCAGTATATTTATATGATTTTTTTTTATTGCCCACATAATCCATGTAATACATTACAAGAAATATTTATTGTATTATTATTAGGTCCTGAGATTGGTCAGTATGACAAGCATGCATTGTTTTTTTTTTTCTCAAATTTAAAACAATTTCATTCTCAAGATCCTGAGGACCAAAAAAGGCCGGCTATCCAAAAACTGTTGTAACTACAAAAAATACTATATAGACTGTTACAGCAGTTTTGGTTATTGATATAGAAGGTTACGAAAACTGAAAAACGCAAAAACCTTTTCAATAGGAAATAATGTAACTTCAATTGATCTGTTGTAAACACCCCAAAATAGTAATACGCAATACTACATAATACATACATAATAATAATACTGTAAATACAATCATTATTAATTGTAAACATTATACGAAAAACGAAATGTACAAAAAACAAGGGAAAAATGGGAAAAAATCCCAGAGGAAACAATGTAAATCCAATTCATTCATTGCAGACACCCAATAATAATAATAGTAATGGAAAAAAATACATTTTATAGCACATGATTATATTTTTACAATCACAAAACAATGTGATATAATTCTAAACGACAAATGAATAGAACTTATAGCTGATGCTGACTTTCCATTTGTCGAATTCAGTTTGTTACATGCAAGACTGTACAAAGCAGAGGCACAACTGAACTGAATCATACGAAAACCGAAGCGTACAAAAAAACGTATTATGACTGTTTTCATAAATTTTTTCCACAAGCTAGCAAGATCTGTAGAGTGGTTCTGGAGAGGAGTGTCCACTGGAGAGTTGAAGCTCGGATAAGGACTTGCAGAAGGCATTACACTCTGACAAGCAAAATGGATGGAAGTTTTTAAACAGGTTTTGGCCCCGGGCTGCACTGTGGAGACCGCTGATGAAAAGCCAAGTATTGAAGAGTCACCTGCTGCCCCCTGGTGGTCGCCCTCATACTCTCTTAACGTCCACACACGCCGTCACGCACACTTGCCTGATTTCCATCGCTTTGACTCAGCCATGTGTGTTTTTTATGACCCGCTCCAGAAGCCCACCCCCTGGCAGGGTTCGTCGTGGGGGCATAATGTGGGTCCGGGAGGGGGTCTGGGACGTGTAAAAGCCGCTGTGGACAGGATGTGTCAGTTCGTCTCGACTAACATCAGGCAGCTTGGAAGTCTTAGTCGCTCTTTTTAAAACACTGGTAAGTTTATATTTTATTACTTCACCCTCCTGTTTAAAGCTGTTACATTAGAACAAGAAGCTAAATCTGCTTGTATCTTCATTTTGGATCATTCTTTGCTTGGCGGGGGGTTAGGGGTCCTCGCATCGACCACTTCCAACATGGATGACGACTAATTTTCAAATAGTTCACAACGTTTTACGACTAAAGTAAGTTTGTTTTTTTTTTTTAATTGAAGCTGTTTCTTTTGTTCTCTTAAAAGAGAGGGGGTAGGAAAGGAACGAGTGGGGGTTTAATGTCAGCTTAATAACAGGGGACATGTTTCTTCCTGCCTGGACATGTTCACTATGGAACATTTTTGAATACAGTGGCTTGTTACAGTATTCTTAAAAGTATTATTAACATTAAAAAAATTACATTCAGAGAACATACTTGTTCCCTAAAAGATGGAAAATAGTCGGTTATGGTGTCTAAAAAGTAGGTAGCACAGTTAATGAGTGGTTAGCTCAAATGATGACCTTGAATTAGCATCATAAGCAGTCTAGTTTTACTTTTAGTCCCCTATTATGCAAAAATGACTTTTTAATGGTGGTTTAATATTATTTGAACATGCATACAAGTTACAATGGAATACATCACATAATTCAATTCACAGTTCCACATGTCCAAAAGGAGTAGGAAGAAACAAAGCTTATTTAATCCTACCCCCCATCCCTTCCACATCTTATTTAGTACATTTATTCACTTCCTGTATTCCATATGTGATTTTTTAATGCATAGAAGAATGATAAGGTAATTATTAAAAACATTTACCACAATAAATATAATAATCAGTATAGTAATAAATAAATAATAATAAATAGAAACAAGCATAACAAAACAAGTTCAATACTCTTCTTCCTTGTGTTTTGCAAACATCAACTGCTTGTATTGTTTGTTGAATTCCCTCATCTTGGTGCATTGTTTGAGTTCCTTACTCAATCCGTTCCATAATTTCATTCCACATACTGAAATGCTGTGGGTTTTTAGCGTTGTTCTCACATTTGTTAGTGTTTCAAATAAATGTTTTTTTAAATATCATTTTTAACATACGGTATCGCCCAAGTGTCAGTACACAGTACACAACCCTTACATTTCAGCATTTTATTATATCTTGTCAAGGAACAATACTATATGAAATAAACGTGTGTGTGTATATATATATATATACTGCTCAAAAAAATTAAAGGAACACTTGGAAAACACATCAGATCTAAACTGGAGGAAAAATGATCTTGAATATCTTTCCTGATAATAAGTGGGTGATGTATTAGTAACAAAATGATGCCACATAATTTGATAGAAATGAAAATGATCACCCTATAGAGGGGGGAAATCAAAGACACCCCAAAAATGAAAGTGAAAAAATGATGCAGCACACTGGTCCATTTTGCTAAAATGTCATTGTAGCAACTCAAAATGATTCTCAGTAGTTTGTGTGGCCCCCGCGTGCTTGTACGCATGCCTGACAACGTCAGGGCATGCTCCTAATGAGACTACGGATGGTGTCCTGGGGGATCTCCTCCCAGATCTGGACCAGGGCATCCATGAGCTCCTGGACAGTCTGAGGAGCAACCTGGCGGCGCCGGATGGACCTAAACATAATGTCCCAGAGGTGTTCTATTGGGTTTAGGTCGGGTGAACGTGGGGGCCAGTCAATGGTATCAATTCCTTCATCCTCCAGGAACTACCTGCATACACTAGCCACATGAGGTCGGGCATTGTCGTGGACCAGGAGGAACCCAGGTCCCACTGCACCAGCGTAGGTTCTGACAATGGGTCCAAGGAATTCATCTCGATACCTAATAGCAGTCAGGGTGCCATTATCTAACCTGTAGAGGTCTGTGCATCCTTCCAGGGATATGCCTCCCCAGACCATCACTGACCCACCACCAAACCAGTCAGGCTGAATGATGTCGCAGGCAGCATAACGTTCTCCACAGCATCTCCAGACCCTTTCACGTCTGTCGCATGTGCTCAGGTTGAACTTGCTCTCATCAGTGAAGAGCACAGGGCACCAGTGGTGTAGTTGCCAATTCTGGTGGTCTATGGCAAATGCCAATGGAGCTCTACGGTGCTGGGCAGTGAGCACAGGGCCCACTACAGGACGTCGGGCCCTCAGGCCACCCTCGTGGAGCCTGTTTCTGATTGTTTGGTCAGAAACATTCACACCAGTGGCCTGCTGGAGGTCATTTTGTAGGGCTCTGGCAGTGCTCATCCTGTTCTTCCTTACACAAAGGAGCAGATACCGATCCTGCTGAGGGTTGAAGGACCTTCTACGGCCCTGTCCAGCTCTCCTGGAGTAACTACCTGTCTCCTGGAATCTCCTCCATGCATCCAGGTACCGCAGTGATGCCCTGGTCCAGATCTGGGAGGAGATCCCCCAGGACACCATTCGTGGTCTCATTAGGACCATGCCCCGACGTTGTCAGGCATGTGTACAAGCACGTGGGGGCCACACAAACTACTGAGAATCATTTTGAGTTGCTACAATGACATTTTAGCAAAATGGACCAGTCTGCTGCATCATTTTTTCACTTTCATTTTTGGGGTGTCTTTGATTTCCCCCTATAGGGTGATCATTTTCATTTCTATCAAATTATGTGCCATCATTTTGTTACTAATACATCACCCACTTATTATCAGGAAAGATATTCAAGATCATTTTTCCACCAGTTTAGATCTGATGTGTTTTTGAAGTTTTCTTTTAATTTTTTTGAGCAGTGTATATATACACAGTATATATTGTTACTATAAGTATATACTTTAGTGTAGTCTTGTTTTGGAAAATAACTAACTGTTTGGTTTGACTTTTTTTTAAGACTAAATGACTATATGAGCTGTACTATTCTATGCATACTTCACCTCCTCCTGTCTTAACAGAATCAAACGATGCCTCACATCTGCATCCTCCTGCTGGTCGTGTCGGTGGTGGCCGAGCCTCTGAACAGCTTTGAGGGAGGAGATGAAAATGAAGTCCTTAAAAACACAGAACCGAACCTCATGAAGATTCAGGCATGTGATTCTATGAGGCAGATAGTTTTCACCAAAAGATCCCTCTAACAACAAACCTGGTACTAGCATGTACTAGAGAGCAGGAATGATTGAAGTGACTGAAGACAGCTCCTAGTGCAACATTTTTTCATTTATTTCATTTTACAATATGCACTGCCTTTGGCTACGTTCACACTCTGGGGTCTGTTCTCCTATAGGACCAGTTGACTAAAAACCTCATTGGAAATCTCAGTGAGCCTGCATCAACTCACACACCTACTACAGGTCTTAATTTTTATTCTAAATCATAATCATACACAATTTATAGCCCAAGTAACAGTCCGGCTTTTTTTTCCCCCACTAGTGGCTTCTTTCAGTAGGACAGGCGTTAGCCAAGTGTCCACTGCAGCCGCTGTCCAGGCCTCCACTCTTGCTACTCTGTGTCCCGGCAACCAGGTGAGGCTGGAGGGCAGCTTGGAGTGCAGCTGTCCATCATCCAACATGCTGAAAGACGGCGACGTCTGCACCTGCCCCGCTGGCTTCATTGTGGAGAGAGCAGCAGGATGTAAAGGTCTACAGTATGATCAAATTGTTCATGTATATAATCATGGATATGATATAGTAATACAGTAATCCTTTATTTTGCGCATTAAATTAGTTCCTGTCCCGACTGTGATAAGTGAAAATTCACATTTATAAATCAAATATGTTCGTAGTTAGAGCATAGAAAACTTGTTTACGACCTTCTAAATATGCTTTTTAACATTGTTCTTCTTCTAATATGAATATTACCATATGTAGTAGACAAAATCAGAGAAAATAAGCTATTTAAGACATAAATAAGACTCATGCTTGTGTGTTTTGCAATACATTAGTATTGTATATACCTGTGTATATAGCCACCATATAGCCAGCTCTCAGTATTTAGTGTGTGTTACAATACATTTTGTCCTGGACGTGTGGAGGAAAGGAATTGATTATTATGTTATTTTTATTGTGCCTGTGGTGAGATCATTAAAACCTCCAATAAAAGCCTGTTGTTCAAGGCTTGTGTGCCTCACCAAACATTACAGGAACATTGCTGACACCTAGTGACCCGTGTAGAATACTACATAACATCGCGTTTTTGAAAGCATCTTCTGACTGCCTTATATTTGTATTTTAGTTCATTTAGACATTTTTATGCTTGAAAATGCTTAATTTAGGCAACAAATATGTAAAATATGCATAAATATGCACATTTTTGACTGATAATAGACCATATTCGACCATGAAATAGCATGATTTATTAATTAATATATATTTTTTAAATCCTTGACAGAGTGAAGCCATGGAATTTGAACCGCGATGTGATGAGGGACATAATAATGATTTATATATTGTAAAACTACTGCTACAGATAAAAATCATCATTAATAAACAAAAATGCATCAAAAATAGAAATAATTACAGAGTAGTTATTGCATAGTTTTAAACATTTATTTTTGTATATTTACAAATACCTTATTATATAATTCTAATGATGATTCCACAAGGCGAAATTCACTTTACACTCTGCTGTATACAGTATGTAATGAAATGTAACTGAATGCAAATAATGAGATCATATAAGCACATAATGATAAAACGTTTGTAAGAGTTGTGAAAGAATAAAAACACTTATGTCTTTCAAACCAGTAATGTTTTTTTTCAGAAACTGCATGACACAGGTGGACCTAATATTGTGCCTAATCACTATATGTACTTCTGTCTAAATCTGCACTGTGCATACACATGTAATTGAGTGTACCTTCCATCCACAGACATTGATGAGTGTGCAGAAGAGGCACCCTGCGGTGCTCACGCCAACTGCACCAACTCCCTCGGCTCATACTCGTGTAGCTGTCGCCATGGTTACCTGACGGGCGCTGGAGGGTGCCAGGGTCCGTCTGCAGAGATGATGTTTGTGTGTGTTAGAGCATGATGAGGTGTAATTACCGGTGCAATTAGTGGGGTGCTCATGCCGACTGCCTACAGCTCCATGTGTCATTTGGTGTTTTTATTTTTTTGCAGATGTAGACGAGTGCGCTCTGGCTGCAGTGACGGGCCTGCAGGCCTGTAAGGGCAATGCGGAGTGCACAAACACCCTTGGCTCCTTCACTTGCTCCTGCCCTGTGGGATATGTCATGGCTCTGGATGGACAAAACTGTGAAGGTTCGGCAGCAGTTTTTCAAAATGTCATATAAGTTGTCAAGTGTACACTTTGTGACCACAACTTGCCTCTTTGTAATCTTTCATTTATTCTCTTGTAGACGTGGACGAGTGCAGCTTCGAGGAGCTGTGTCGCCGTGAGCTGGGAAACGTATGCCTGAACACCCCTGGTAGTTTTGTGTGTCAGTGCCTGCCTGGCTTCACAGCAGAGGCCCCAGTCTGTGTTGGTAAATTTGTCACTGAGCTTTCAACGCCACTGGATTAGTTTGATGTGATGATTCCATTCCTTCTCTGAATCCTCTTCTTCATCCCCTTCATCCTTAAACATTGTCCTGATAGGTGCTGTGTGTCCAAACTTCACCGTGTGTCAAGGTATGTATTGTGCTGATACCGACTGATTTCCGAAATGTGGAAATGCAATACAGTCCATAAAGCAAGTTAATTTTTAATAACACGGTCATTTATTAACGAGTATATTACGTAACACAGCAGCATCAGAAACAATGTTCTGCTGAGTAGCCACGTTTTAAAGCTCATGTAGATGTAGATAAAGCTGCTGGATGCTGACCACTCGTGCTGCTGCCACCTTGTGAAACGTTGCCTACAACCACATCTATAAAGGCTAATGATTTTCACCTGCCCCCTTTTCTCCCACCTTCGTCGTAGATGTGAACGAATGCTCAGAGAGTCCTGCAGTGTGTGAGGGTCAGGGGGTGTGTGAGAACACACACGGGAGCTACAAGTGTGTGTGCCCACCAGGTTACCGTGGAAATGGCACACACTGTGAAGGTAAACAATCATCCCTGAAATCCCTCCATGTGGACATTTGGACATGTCAGCTTTGAGGTGTACTCACTTGTGTTGATGCCAGCTATCGATGTTATTTGCAGTGGATATTGAATCTAAACTGCTATACAAGCTGTACACTGACCACTCTAAAGTATATCCAACTTTAATTTTTGTAGTACTGGGAAGATATCATATAATTGCTAGATGAAATGTGTGGGGTGTACTCACTTAGATACGAACGAGTGTGCGTCTGGTGATCATGGCTGCGATGTCAACGCTCGGTGTGGTAACATCATTGGCTCCTATTTCTGCCAGTGCTACCAGGGCTTCAATGGAGATGGACACACTTGTTTTGGTGAGTGGTGTGTGCAATTAGTCTTAACTCCACTTGTAGGCACCGTATCCGTACGTAACCCAAGGGGGTGCCAGTCAATCATTTGGTACCCTCAACAATGCAGATGGGCCACACGGTGACCTAGTTGCTAGCATGCCTGCCTCACAGCCAGGGGGAATGGAGTTTGTGTGGTACTCTTGTGGGTCTAGCAAGGTCTAATGTTAGAATAATTCACGCTCTTGAGTGATTCTTTGTCTGTGTGTGTCCTGTGATTGGCTGGCGAAAAGTCCAGGGTGTACCACACCTGTCGCTCCAAGTCAATCGTGACTTTAATGAGGACAAATGGTATCGAAAATGAATAGATGGATGGAGAACAATGCAGATTGTATTTGTTGACAGATATTGACGAGTGTGCTGTGAATAACGGACACTGCGACCATAACTGTACCAATGAACCAGGAGGGTACAGCTGCCAGTGTGCCTCTGGCTATCAGCTAAGCCTGGATGGACATAAATGCACAGGTGATCCCCGACATTTATACTTACATATGATTGTTTTGCCACTATTTTGACTTGTCTTTTGTTAATATTTCTGTCTGCAAGAATCTTACCCTAAAACAGTTTCTTTCACTCCCAAGACATAAACGAGTGTTTGCTCCTGAACGGAAGCTGTGCGCACCTCTGTGTCAACATTCCGGGATCTTTCCAGTGCTCCTGCAGGCCGGGCTACCAGCTCCACATTGATGGCCACACGTGCGTGGGTCAGTTTACTCTTTTTTTGCACTGTTAATTTTCAACTAATTTACATGCATCACTAAATCACTCAACATGTGTAAGTGGATGTTTCAATGAGTACATTTCATGGTTCAGTGAGATCCAAAATGTATTATGCAGAGAGAAAAGTCTGTTTTGAAATTTGTTTTTTCTCTCGCTGAATGAATGTGTGTGTCCACTTAGACGTTGACGAATGTAAACTCCAGAACGGCGGCTGCTCGCACGCCTGCACCAATTCCCCAGGGGGGCACAGCTGCCACTGCCCTCTTCCTCTGCTGCTAAACACCGACAACCTCACCTGCAGCAGTACGTGCTTCACTTATCCTCAACACTTTCCACATTAGGTACACCTGCAGTAGTTAGTTTCTAATGTTAGTTTCTTTTAACTGTTCTCAACCGTCTTCAACCATGGGATGCACATTTTATCACCATTAAACCCACTTTTAAATTTTTTTGTATTTAAAATTAAAGTTAAAAAAAAAAAAAATATTTAACCCACTTTAATCCAAGTCAACTGGCTCCAGCATAACCCCGTGACCCTAGTGAGGACAAGAGGCATAGAAAATGGATGGATGTATAATCCAACTCAAACCAAGAAAATGTATTATTTTTAGTGCATCTTATAAAGAAACCCATGAGGAGCATAATAAATGCATGTATGAAAAGGAATAAAGTAATATTAAATTGTCAGGGTCTTTTGAAGCTGGAAAGGCATAGGCAAAGTGCAGGTAAAAGAGTCTTCAATACTTTATCAGGTAGAGCGGAGGCGACAGAAACCAACAAAAAGCAACGGTGCACAAAAAAAGTTGTAGAAGAAGCACAGTGAGGAGAGGAGCTATACAGGAGTAGTGTAAGGAGATGCAGTGGAATGCATCAAAAGATAGGTTTAATGAATGACAGATGGTCTCACAAGAAACACATCAAAATCAGGTACAATGAACTAGCAAGGCTAAAATCCACACACTCTCCATAAGAAACCTACAAATTACCATTGAGGACTGGATGTGACTGGCAGGTTCATCAGAAAGAAATAAAGAGCACTCAAAACAGCACAAAACAGGAAATGGATGTACAAACTAAGAGCACATAACAGGAAATAGGGAAACCAAAACAAATCCAGTCGACTCCAAGCTCTCAAGCGGAGCGTGACATACCCAAATTGCACAAAATATTTTGCACAAAATTGCCTCGTGATTTTTTTTCATTGACCTAGAATTCCTGGCACCCTTGTAGCTCTACAGTGAGCACAAAGCAACTCAGAACAAAGTAAAGGGAAAGGGAAAATAACATAAAAATCATAAATAATAACTGAAAAATGCCGGACCATCTGACATTGGATGCCCAACCCACCCAGAAATGGCCCACGGTGCACTTTTGGGTCCCAAACCACTATTTAAGAATCTGCGTGTGCGATCAATATACGAGCTGTATTGAGAATATATAATTGTGTAACTTATAGTTATATATTCTATTTTTTTTACAGTGGTGTGGAAAAAAATGTTTGCCCCCTTCCCGATTTCTTATTTGATGTTATCACACTTAAATGTTTCAAATCAAACAAATTGAAATATTAGTCAATGACAACACAACTGAACACAAAATACAGTCTTTAAATGAAACTTTTTATTACTAAGGGAGAAAAAAAATCAAAACCTGCCCCCCTGTTAAAACATAACTTAGCTGAGGTTAATTAAGATATATCAGTCTGGAAAAGGTTATAAAGACATATCTAAAGCTTTGGGACTCCAGCAAACCCCAGTTAGAGCCATTATCCACAAATGGCGGAAACATGGAACAGTTGTGAACCTTCCCAGGAGTGGCCGGCCAACCAAAATTACCCCAAGAGCACAGCCACAACTCATCCAAGAGGTCACCAATGACCCCGCAACAACATCCAAAGAACTGCAGGCCTCACTTCCCTCAGTTAAGGTCAGTTAGTGTTCATGACTCCATCATAAGAAAGACACTGGGCAAAAACGAGTTCCCACACGAAAATCACTACTGAACAGAAAGAACATTACGGCTCATCTCAATTTTGCCAGAAAACATCTTGATGATCCCCAAGACCTTTGGGAAAATACTCTGTAGTCTGATGAGACAAAAGTTGAACTGTTTGGAAGGTGTGTGTCCCATTACATCTGGTGCAAAAGTAGCGCTGCATTTCAGAAAAAGAACATCATACCAGCAGTAAAATATGGTGGTGGTAGTGTGATGGTCTGGGGCTGTTTTGCTGCTTAAGGACCTGGAATACTTGCTGTGATAAATGGAACCTTGAATTCTGTTCGTGGTCTCAAGCTGAAACGAACTTGGGTTCTGCAGCAGGACAATGATCAAAACCAGCAAGTCCACCTCTGAATGGCAGAAGAAAAACAAACTTTGGAGTGGCCTAGTCAAAGTCCTGACCCGAATCCTACTGAGATGCTGAGGCATGACCTTAAAAAGGCAGTTCATGTTCGAAAACCCTCCAATGTGGCTTAATTACAAAAATTCTGCAAAGATGATTTGAAGATTCCTCCACAGCGCTGTAAGAAACTCATTGCAAGTTATCACAAACGCTTGACTGCAGTTGTTGTTGCTAAGGGTGGCCCCTGCAGTTATTAGGTTTAAGGGGCAATTACTTTTTCCACACAGTGCCATGTAGGTTTTTCTGCTCCCTTAATAATAAAAAGTTTCATTTAAAAACTGCATTTTGTGTTCAGTTGTGTTGTCTTTGACTAATATTTCAATTTGTTTGATGATCTGAAACATTTAAGTGTGACAAACATGCAAAAAAATAAGAAATCAGGAAGGGGGCAAACACTTTTTCACACCACTGTATATTATATTTCTGTTTTCATGATTTGCAGTGGTGTAGAGCCGCATCATACTGAGGTGTCCTAATGCAGTGCACTAATAAACATATTGTTAATGAATAACTCTCTGACAGTGTCATCTTTGTCAAGGCAGAGTCTTTTCTACATCTCTTGTATCAGATTTCATTAGATAGTGCAGGTATACTTAATTAAGTGGCCAGTGAGCCATTATGATCAATTGCATATCACCTTTTTTTTAATCAATTAATGAGCTTTTTTTGGTTTGTACAGACATTACATCTTGTAAGCTGAGAAACGGCGGTTGTGAGCACACGTGCATCACCGGGGCTGAGGGCCGTGTCCAGTGTAGCTGCCATGCTGGGTGGAAGCTGAGCGAAGACCTGAGGAGCTGCATGGGTAAGACCTAACATGTAACAGTTCATGTAAATAAAATGGCTGGTTAAAAATAAACCCTGCATTCTGAAGAAAGGTGATGGGTTTGTGGTCCTTGTCACAATTGCCCATAGGACGGTTCAACTTGTGAGATCCTACAAGGCAGTTTGAATGGAACTCATGCCATCAGCCTGTAGTGTGTTGTGAGTTATTTGGACAGCTGTGTTACGTCAGCCTTATTGAATGCAACTGGGAACACTCCCAAAATCATGTATGAAATGTGTGATGAGCTGTAAAATGCTGATAGATATGACTGCATGATTTCATGTGTTGGTTAGTTTTAGCGTGTTTTCTGTGTTGTCGTCATGAGATGTGGACGAGTGCGGGGACTTTACAAATGGAGGCTGTGAGCAGCTCTGTAAGAACCACCCGGGTACATTCAACTGTACCTGCAAGGAAGGCTATCAGGTACAAACAGACGACCCTACCAAGTGCCAGCGTGAGTCAAACCCTCATATACTATACTGTACTGTCCAGTACAGTACAGCATGACAGAAGGGTTATTTTTCCTCCTCTGTTTCTTTGCAGCTGTGTGTGACCCCCCCTGTCGGAACTATGGAGTGTGCGTGGCGCCAAACAGCTGTGACTGTCCTCCAGGATACCCTGGCCTTGGCTGCTCAGGTTTATATCGATGCTGTATATACTCTGGTCATTTCATTAGATATACCGTATCTCCAATCAAATACAAAATCAACCTTTGCAAATACTAGACACTGTAAAGCAGGTATTATTTAGACAGTTATTAGTGTTTGCATCATAAGTCCACCTCATAACTAAATAGGTTAACCAAAATAAATATTATGTTATGCTATAGTGCTGGTGCTGGATATGAATACAAAGGCAAAAGCACCAAAAGTGATACAATTTCAACCCAAAGTGTTGAGAATAATAGTCCTCAAAAAGTCACAAGGTAAGCAAACCTCTACTATGGAATGATGCCACAGAAGAGATGGCATACCAGTGATGGCATAGAGGACATTTGTAGTGCTAACCATGGAAGCAGAAATTAAACTTATTTCCACACAAGAAGCCATATGGTTGTTCAGTAGAATATGAGCAATACAATTAATTAAATATCACTTAGGTCCAAAAATGTATTTTACCAAGCACGTACTTACGTACACGCATTCTACACTACGGTACACATATATTAGTGCCAGGAGTACCTATTAAATGCCACTAGGGGACATTATCGTTCTATACTGTGAATGTATGAGATACATGTTTATGTTCTAGCCATGTGCTCCCCACCTTGTGCGCACGGAGGTACATGTATGCGCTGGAACAAGTGCTTGTGTCCTCCTGGCTGGACTGGAGAAGGCTGCCATACAGGTATGTGTACAGTTCTCCTCGTAGGGATGATGCACTCATTGTTAACAAGCTCAACCTGCTAATTTGTTTCAAGTGGCTATTTTTAAAAATGTATTCTGCTCCTGTCAGCTGTGTGCGAGCTGCCGTGTGCTAACAGTGGTCGCTGTGTTGGCCCTGATACCTGCCAGTGTCCCTCTGATTACACGGGCCCCCAGTGCCTCCTGCGTGAGTAACAACCTTGGCATGTTGACTAGCCACTTCTGGACCACAGTGACACAGAATAAGTTGGTTTGTTTGTGTGTCTTTTTTTGTAGCTTTGTGCACACCTGCCTGTCAAAATGGCGGTAGATGTGTAGACGTCAACAAATGCACGTGTGTCAGCGGATGGCATGGAGCTCGTTGCCAGATAGGTTGCACCACATTTCTTCCTGTACACAAAATTGTGTACGAGTTTGCTCAAAAGATGCACTGTAATTACTAAGATGATAATGAATTGAGTGAGGGGAATTGATGGTTGATTACAGAAGAACAAGAGTTAAATATGGATGAGATTTTTTCTTTTTCGAATGAGAAAGGGCTGCTCTGAGACGGTTTTCTGAGTGAAAAGTGTGGACTAAATGAGTGGCTTAACCGTGCATGTGGTACTGGCATGCTTTTATTTTGATGGCTGGATTTATCGGATACAGGAAGTGTTACCCCGAGTTTGCTTGAGTGATGCTGAATGGACCGGAAAGTGGTTGTTTTTTTCGGTTGAGATCTTTTTTTTTTATTTTAACAAAAGTAAACACATATAGCAAATGTGGCATTGCTTTCAAGTAAATTTCCAGAATGAAATAGTGCCAGAATAGGCTGCTGCAAAACAGAAAGGAAATAAGGAAATGAAAGTATACATAATTAACAAAATAAATGGTAAAAAAGAAAAACAAATAAAAAATGAAATGATAAACTAGGTGTTTCCTATCATTAAATTGGTGAGATACTTCCACGGCTTGTTTTGTCTGAGGTGGACAAAGAAGAAAGCTAGATTGTGAAATACGCCTTGCTGACCTTTTTAACCCACTCATATACAAAATACCACAGAATGGAAGTTGGACTAACTCAAGTTCTCAGGTTTTGGACAGGTGTGATACTACAACTGTGCACGTCTGATGGCGCTCGCAAAGGTTGATGCTCAGGTCGTTTATGTGAATGCTAAGACAATTGAAAAATTAGCGGGAACATTTGAGGTAGGTAAAGCAGCTGAATGCTGACCACTTGTGAAACTTCAAATGCAGCTGCTGCCATCATGTAGAATAAATTTGCGAGATTTCAAGAATAAAGTCGTAAATTCACAAGAAAAAAGTCGTACATTTACAAGAATAAAGTCCTAAATTTACGAGAAAAAAAGTTGTACATTTATGTGAATAAAGTTGTATATCTACAAGAAAAAACGGCGTAAATTTACAAGAAAAAAGTTGGAATATTACAAGATTAAAGTTATAAATCTACGAGAAAAAAGTCATATATTTACAAGAATAAAGTTGTAAATTTACGAGAATAAAGTCGTAATATTAGGTGTCATTGTGTCATATGTGTCAGAGGGAAAATAGAGCACATCTCTTCAGGAAGGAAGGAAACTTTTCCTCTTGCTTCAGGCAAGCTTTTATTTATAACATGGCAGCAAAACAGAGCACAGACAGATTAGCATGTCTAGCCCTTCTCACTTCCGCCCGCCTTACCCCGCCCATCTCCACAAAGAGGGTATAGACTTGATATGTGGTTTCAACTTTCAGAGGACTGTAGTTGTCTTACAGTGCTGTTTCTTCTCATTCAGAGCCTGTTCAGTGTCAGAAACCATGTCAAAACAGTGGCGTGTGTGAAGGTTTCAACAGGTGTCGCTGTCCCAAAGGGTTCACTGGTAGTCTCTGTGAAACAGGTCAGTGCATATGTCTACTGATGTCTGCTTGACATGCCTTGACTTTGTATCTATGTATATCTGCAGCTGTGGCCACCCCCTGTGTGCCTCCCTGCCAGCATGGCGCCACCTGCAGTCCTCACAACACTTGCACCTGTCCAGAAGGTACAGCGGGCCTGCGCTGCGAGAGACTGTAAGTGTGAGCCACTTGGTTTGGTTAGGTTTAATTTATTTCGAACATGCATATGTCCGAAAAGGAGTAGGAAGAAGCAGAGCTTATTTAATCCTATCCCCTTTTTGTAGCACATCAATTGCTAATACATACATGTGTGTACATACACATACAAACACGCACACACTGTACATATATATACACTTACATCTGTACCTACACAAGTACGCACATATATACATATACAGTATACACATATACAGTATACAGGTACACAAATGCTAAAAAAAAAAAAAAAAAATCCCCCTTTTTTCCTCCTTTTTCTTTCCTTTTCCCTATCTATTTATCCTGTCCTTCCTCTCCTGTTGATATCCACATCTTCTTTGGTTTTGCACTGATCTCATTGCACAGTGCTCTATTTTCTTCCCTGGGGTCTTTAGCATCCTTAAGATCAGTACGTGAGGCAGCTTCCATATGGTTTATAGCCTCCTTGAGAGCAGTGCGCAAGGCAGCGTTATCTTCCAATAATGCCCTGATATCATCCTGCAAAACCCTAACATCCTTGCAAAATGCTGTATTTTCTTTACGGTTTTATCGCTTCCTGAAGAGCAGAGCGCAAGGCAGCATTGTCATTCAGCAGTACCTTAATGTCGTCCTGCAGAACCTTGATATCTTCCATAGGGTATTTAACCTCCTTAAGAGCAGCGCTCAGGTCTGCAGTTTCATCTTGCAACTTCTTGACTTCTTTTCTTAGTTTTTTGATATACTTGTTCTGTGCTCTACTTTCTTCAGACTGTATCTCTGCCGTTGAATGCAGCTTCTCAATTGCTCGCATTATTTGTGGTAGAGTGATCTCTCTACTCTCGAAGCTACTATCTAAGGTTTCTTTGAAGCTCTTGAAAGCATTTTGCAACTCTTGGTATCCTGGACTAGCTAGGTATTCTGCCAATGTTTTTATTTCCATGTCCACTTCGAATTCAGAGCCAGAATCATTTTCCTCTGCAAGTTCAGAGCCAGAATCATTTTCCTTTGTTTTTGACATTGTTGCTAAGCAACCTCTTTGAACTTCAGCAGTTCGCTAGTTAGCTAGACTTGCCAGCAGTATCGATACTTGTATCTGTACCTCTCGACTATCCAAGTTAAAGTTGGGGGATTCAGCAAGCAGCACTGATCTTGTGTTCATGAAATGTCGTCAGGAAAGCACCAAAATAGTTAAAATTTCCAGTATCAACAGAGCTCCTGCCATACATGTCCTTCCCGTCAAGGAAAAAAAAAAAAAAAGTGTACAAAAGAGACTCACAATTATCACACATGACATGAAGTGATGTGCTTGTGTGTGTGCTTTAGGACTTGCCCTGTGGTCACCACTGTGGTCAGCATGGCTCGAGCGGTGAGAAAGGCCTTTAGGGGGAGTTACGTTGATCGTTGTGGACCCTTGGGGATCCAGCTTTGCACCAAATACAGGTTTTCTTTTTTTTTTTAAATATACATACACTTTACAGTTAAACCTTTTTAATAGCTTGAAAATGACACTGCTAGACATTAATAGGCTGTATTCTGGTTTGAAATATCAAAATTACATCACTTAATATGTCACTAAAGCTGCCCAATCAAGACTTTACTTTTTACGCATGTTATTTACTGCATAGCCTTTGGTCACATGACAAAAATACAATTGTGAATGCTAAGCCAACCCCACCAAAGTGTGCACCAAGTGTCTTTTTTTTATTATAGTTGGTCCGGACCAGCATACCGAACCCCAAAGTGTGAACGCAGCCTTAGTCTGCATGTTTGTTTTTTCTTCCTCAGGATGAACCAAGCACGCGTGTACCTGCAAGCCTACAGGGTGGGCTACAAAATCCAGTGCCCAGAGAAGCGAGGCAGATGAAGCGCTGTTCAATAAACACCCCTTACACAGTATTTCAATCGATGTTGAAGCAGCTTTCAGCGTTGTCAACGGGACAGCATGTAGCTTCATCTTTAAAGCCAAAGTGATGATGATCTTTTATTACTTTTTTTTTTGCAATATCATTCATTGTTTTTATATCTCAACATATTTCTATTAAAAATAAAATGTACACTGAACATATTAGTCACGATGTGATTTTATGGTGGGTTTAAGTGACACTCGTTGTTGTGCACTGTTCACACCATCCAACCTGTTTGTTTTTTTTACCGTCTCTTTCTTTTTAACCGTCTCTTTTGAACTCTGTAGTGGTACACGCTGCTGCCTTCTTGTGCAGACGCCGCAGGTTTGATTCCCAGAAAAGGGCATCCGTGTGTAAAAACTAAGCCTACATTCTGACTCTATACTGTAGAATCAAATACAAGTACGTTTATTTACAGTACAATCTTAGGGCATACTCATACTAGACCATTCGTACCATGCGTTTTCCACCTCCCTCTCACACTTCTCACACTGAGTATTCCTGCTTCGGACCGTTTGCTTGTCTCAACACTTCTATTTGGCTGTATTACTGCAATTTCCCTGATTTGTGGATTATTTATGAGTCGCTCTGATTATTTCTATTGTGCTAGGCAGCGGCTGTCATTGATAATAGCAAGTGAAATGATCGCATTAATTAAATGGCACGTCTATATTATGCACACAAATGTAGCCGCGGGTGATTTGACTTTTGGATTCATTTTAGTCTTGTATTGTATATCTATGATAAAATGTGTCTGTTATAATTAAGAACTTGTGAGGCACGATCACATTAAAGTCATCCTGCAACTTGGCTGCATCGTATGCATGCAATCGTGCCGTGCCCTGGCCTAACCCTTCGGCACAATTGGCCCAGTGTGAGTGCATCTTTAGACAGCATTGCAGTCTAGAGAAGCTAGAATCTAGTTCTCACATATGCTTTTCTTTTTAACCAATTGGCAGAATTGCATTACTACAATAAATTATGAAAATATTTTTTTGGTTGACCCTGCACTTTATGACATACTTACTGCACAACATCTGACCAATGTTGTTTTGAAATGAACACTATGTGAGCATGCATATTTTAACAGCAATATTCTATACACCACTTCATGAAGTCAACTTGATATGGTGTTTATCATTTTTTGTTATTATTACCCCATATTACCCCAAGTGTTGGCGGTTAAAGAAGTCGTCCTCCCGGTGTTTTTATTTGTGTAGTACCTACTCCAACCACACTGTTGTAGTAAGGAGCAGTAATTGACGCAATCCATTCGGTTTAACAAATTAAAATGCCGCTGAAGTTTGTCAATACAATAGCTCACGTCAGAAATGTGATTTTAAAATATCGTTTGTAATATGCACTACGAGTAATTGAACAAGAACGCGAACTAATATGTTTCAAACCCACCAGCTAGTTAAATGTCACGATTAGGCATGTTGTTATTTCTTTTGAAAGACCGGAAGCTGCCCTCTCGCTAGCTCTGAATCTGCTTTGAATTACACAGTGACCTGCAGTGTGTCCTCCAAACTGTCACCATTTCGCTTATCGGTATTTAAGGTCAAGGACAGCTGAAATATGGTTTACGAAGAAAAAATGATCACGAACGGGGAACCTGAGGATGTAAGTACATGCCTATTTTTTAGAATAGCGGGGAGGATGAACATATCACCTTGGAAGTGTTTGCTAATGTTAGCATGCAGCTAGCTGAGTACAGCTAAGCTAGGTAGACGTGTTAGTTTCACTATCATCGATCATGTTCATACTAATAGCGGAATACAGTGTGTACAGTAAGGTTGCTTTGTCATTGTAAAGTTATTTGTTATAAAGTAATTAGTGGTGATTTGTTTTCAGGAAGAAGAAGAAGAGGAGGAAGAAGAAATGGTGGTATGTATTGGGATGGAAATTCAAATTATAGCTACTGGAATTAACTGATGGGCACATTTGGAATTGTAAAGCCACTTTTCTATATTCTGTATACATCATAGGCATGCCATGTGCAAAATCAAAAGGCAGCAATCAAACCGAATAGAAGACATAATCGAACATGGAAGACACCTCTTTTTATAGACCCCAAGGAGTGTTTTTGTTTTTTAAATGATGTTTTCAATATTATTTGTATCATATTTAATTCATAATGTACAAATCATGTCTTTCCTGCTCAACGGTTATTTAATGACCATGCTTGATTGATCACCATTGTAATAATTAGCATCATAACTCCTCCGTTGTTTGTCAAGATCGTTTGCTCTGGCCTGGACCAGAAATTAAAAAATCAAGATTATCATTTGACCAAAGGTTATTTGCAGTGAAACATGCATAAAACATTATAGGGCAGCTTGTGACCTATTAGGACAATATTACGTACAAAATAAAGTTTTGTTGTAAGGGTTTTTTTTATTCTGCTATTTTTATCAACTTAATTTTTACAAACAACTTGTAGAATATACTTTAAAGGAGTACCATTGCAGTACCTTTACAGCTACATGGACCAAAGACACGGACAAACTAGAGTTAAAATGGCAGCAAAGAAAATGAAAAAATGTCAAATATGTAGGAGAAAATGCATTAAAAGCGTGCTCTCCTTGCCCTGCTTTCTCACCAACTATAAGATGACCAGGCTGATTTCGAAGGAACATAAATACTGTGTTATATTTGGTTAGTAAAAATGGGTGATAGAAACGGTATGTAATAGAAATTATTACAAATTGGCCGACTATAGAGATTTTGTCCGCGATGGATTGAAATTACCAGGACCATTTACCTGTGAAAAGACTTGGTACCTTTTCAGATGGTACAGCTTCAAAGCTATTTTTAAATCACACAATTTTGCACGTTTAATGCGAGTGGTCCTTGAACACACCATTTAACTTTGCACTGCTCTGTCTCCCACGATGCTCAGATAAGACTACCTTACTGTATTTTTCTGCTTTTTATTTCACCTCATATTTGGTCCAAAATGCTGATACTATGTGGGAATGCATAACGGTAAGATTTGATGGCCTTATTGAGTGCTAATGTACATCGATGTTAGTGCACCTCTCTGCAAAAAAAAAGTCCTCGTACTGGTGGATGGTGGCTCTGGATTCATTTAGTGCTTTTAATTTGATGTTGTTACTGTCAAAATTTTGCACAATACATAATAAAGAAGATAAATCAGATCGCTACAATGTACGTATGTCACGTGTGTGTTGATATTTTCCAGTGACCAGCTGGCTAGTAACACTAGCGAGAGCTAATGCTATTTAGATTTGTCACTGACACAAGCCCCTTTATAGCTGTCCTCGCCTATGCCTACCTGTAACTAGTAGCTCCTAGCCCAAGTTTTAGCTTGTAGTTCAAAGCGAAAATCAGCCAAGAGATGGTTCACATCTTTAAAAAAAAAAAAAAAAAACACTCGTTAGTTGGGACACTCGTATGCCACGGAACCACTGTATTAAGACAATAAAAAAAATACCTGCAATGCACCAGTAACTTTGCTCTTCTTCCCGGCGACGTACTTCGTGACAACTCGACTCACAGCGACACACATAACTTTGGTCTTGTCAAGAGAGGCATCATCTGCCACGGCTGTGAAGCTAAAAACACCCTTTTCTTTGCCCGTTTCTGCTCAAAATTTATTCCCGCTTCTGGCTTCACATCAGCTGTCACATCGCCGCGTTTCCTCAAACTATATTAACGTTATTAACGCGTTAACTTTGACAGCCCTAATTTAAGTAGATCTGCAACAGTGTGTTGTGTAATAGCAATTTTACACTATAAATGTTCTCTAAACTGCATACTACGTTTCTTTGGCTTTCGTTAGGCCTATGTAACCTGTTCTGAAATAGTTTTATTATAATATATGTATGCCAAAATATGATGATATATATTAATACTCCTATATGGATTTCAGGCCATAATGCCCATCCCGTTATAGTTTTTTTCATTTATAGTCAATGCAGTGTAATCTTATTTTCAGGACCCCCTTGAGACAATGCGACAGAAATGTGCCGAGACAGAACACTGTGTGCACACTCAGGCACGCCTGGAGCAGTGCGAGACCCGAGTCAACTCTCGCTCCGCCACGGAGGAGGATTGCACCGAGGAGCTTTTTGACTTTCTCCATGCTAGGGACCACTGTGTAAGTCATAAACGTCTCAGTAGCCCAAAGTCCATTTTATTTAATGCATGTATACATTTCTATATGCGTGAAGTATGTCTAATCTGATGTTTTTGCTGTTTCTAGGTGGCACACAAGCTTTTCCATTCAGTGAAATGAACCACCCCCTCTATGGTTCTGAATACATCTATATGTAAATCTGTTATTTGAATTGTATGAACATGTGAAGTGGCGGGTGTGAACATCAAAAGGAGTCAATATTTAATTAAAGTGGATAACTTAAGACATCCTGCATTGCGTCTGTGTTCAACGAATGGCTATGATTTGAAACAGTTGAAATAATTTGTGTCATTGTTGTGTGTCCTAATGTTTTAAGACCACTATGTCTCTTAATATAATTATTTCTTTTTAAATCTCTGTTATTCCTGAGGACCACAAGCGGTACTCTGAGAATAAATGGTGTAGACAAAGTTAAAGGCATTATCTTGGTAATGCTTGTTTTAATTTTTTTGTTTCCAACATGGTTAATAAGATAGATTGAAGCATATCACATGATTACACTTGCACAATTTAACATATCAGAAAAGGAGTAGGAAGAAGAAGAGTTCATTTATGTAATCCTACCACTTTTCTATTGTCTCAGTAGTTACCGATCGGCTGCTCAATTCCTGTTTAGCATGTCCAACCATTTTCTAATAGCGGAAGAAAAGACTAAATGTGTAATGATGAAAGAAAGAAAAGTAAATATAACTAGAAAATAAAAATAGATTAAATAGAACTAAAAACTGATTGTATAGATGTAGGACTAAACAGTACATGATTAAATAATGATAAATTAATGAAATTGGTACACTGTACATGATATCAATATTAATTTTACTCATATTCATTTTACTTTAAAATAGTAGTGTACTTTTATTTTTATCCTTATTTTAAAATTTTATTTCTTTCTTTTCCTTAACACTATACTGTCATTTTTAACTCCTGTTTTCTTATGCCATATGGATAGTTACTCCAACACCGTCTCATCTGTTCTTGACACAGGAAGTGAACAAAATTTAAATGACAAAAGCAACTTTTTTTTTAACACAAGTGCTTGTAATGCAAAAACTGTTACTATAACATGGACAATAATACAAATCAACACGTTTTCGTAATTTAATTGTAGAACACAACCACAGAAAGTTAATGTTGAAGAAACACAAAAATGTATCTAACAAAATGCAGTTGACAGGACAGGAAAATGTAATACAGTTTTTGCCTCCCTACATTTTAGCCTATTCTTGTAGAAGGTAGAGTCTATGAAGGGACTCTAGGAGAAGGGCAACAAAGGCGCCCTCTAGGAGGCTAGTTAGGGTACTGTTGAATTGGCTAGTGGAGCACAATGCGCATGCGCCGGTCGTCTTGCCAAGGAGACTGTCGAGCTGTAAAGAGTTAATAAGTAATCACTCAAACAACCTCGTAACCACACATATACACATCTTTGCTGACTATAAAGTTAACTTTGACAACCAGGAAGAATAAGAAGAAGAACAAGACCTACAAGGGCAAGTATGGAGACGGTCAAACTCTTCCTCCAAGGACTGGAGGTGGACATTTGCTGCGGGTCAGTGGCTGTTCTCACCGGTTCCGCTTGTCTTGCCGGGGTTCTGGTGTGGCTGGCCCGGGCAGTTGACGGCCGTCGAACCGCTGAGAGCAAGATCCAGAAGGCCAGGATGCTGAGAGAGGACAGTGTTCTGCGAGCTGAACAGGCTGTACTTCATTACAAGCAGTCGGTGAGAGTTGACTCTTTTGTTGTTTTGGATTAGATTTCCGTAAAACATGTACCGTATAAACTAGTTTCTTTTTTGGACCCAAATTACTGATTCTGAAGGCTGACATTCAGAGGTGGAAATAGTACTGAGAATTTGCATTGATGTGAAATGTTACTTAAGAAAAGTACGATTACTGGTGTAAAAATATACTTAAGTAAAAGTAAAAGGTAGCTCATTTACTCAGTTACTTTTTGAAAAGCAGGAGGGGGTTCTCTCCTGTAGTGCAGGGGCGGCAACCTGCGGTTCCAGAGCAGCATGCGGCTCTTCAACCTCCTTGTTGCATCTCCCTTTGCAAAGCGCTGTGATTATTTTTTTAAACACCATATAGGGTAAATGTGCATTTTCGAAAATGATGTCAAATATCCGACTCACTCACTGCCGAGCTGGATGAGCAAGGGGGGGGGGAAGTAGGCTAGTGTATGCAGTAAGTCTCACTGTCCAATGTTTTGTAGCTCCAGACTATTTTTTTCACTGGAAGAGGAGGCAAAATGGCTCCTTGGATGTTAAAGGTTGCCAACCCCTGCTGTAGTGCAAAAAGTTCAAGGAGATACTGTATAAATCTCAAACTGGTTGTTTGTAATTATAGGAAAACCTTTAGGAACTTCACAAAACATACTGTACAAAAGAAATAAAACATGTCAACACATGACATTTGAAAAATAATTCCAGAGGTACATTAAAGTGTAGACCACTTCATAAAACATTAAACAATACAACCACTGAAGCTGGCACAATGTAGATTCTGACAAGAAGACCAAAGTCTAGATATTAGAGATGATACTACTTGATGATACTTATTTCCAAAGATCTAATTGTGTTTGTGATTCCTCTTGCAGCATCCCAAGATGGACTCCTCTCTCATTTTGTCACTTTCTCTGGCTGAGCTGACAAATAAACTTCAGGGCGGCCTGCTGGCACCTGAAGATGTCTTGTACTCCTACATAGAAAAGGTGCGCAAGATCAAACAGTGCAGGGAAAACCAATCTTTGAATAATGTCTCTTAAAGATTGTTAAGGTGTGTGTGAGGCTTTACAGTGGTGGTGTTCTCAAATTTATTGCAATACTTGACATTGGAGCTCAAGGTTCATCTTTTGGACAATTGAAGTGCTTTATACAGCATGTCACAAAATTGAGTACACCCCTCATATTTCTGCAATTATTTTATTATATCTTTTCATGGCAACTCTTTCATACTATGTAAAGTAGTCAGTGTACAGCTTGGATAACAGTGTAAATTTGTTGTGCTCTCAAAGCAAATTAACGCACCACCATTAATGTCTAAACCGCTGGCAACAAAAGTGAGTACACCCCAATTTTAAACTGCACAACTTGGGCCCACTTAGCCATTTTTTCTCCCTAGGGTCCTCTGACTCATGTTACAAGGCCTTAAAGGGATAGTTCGGATTTTGACATGAAGTTGTATGACATCCCCATCAGCAGTGTAGTCCATTAACAGTGACTTAGCCCCATCTGGTCTCCTAAGTCCAGTTCTGGTTGGATTTAGGTGAAGAAGAATGCAGTTCCGCTTAGTTGCTGGGGACATTTAAGTAAAGAGTTTGGCTTCTCAAAACAATATGCATTCAAAAGAATTATAAATTTGCATACATACGTCACAAAAATGCCTTCTCAAAAAAAGCAGACCTCCCAAAACTCCTGGCGTTATATTTGTCTCCCATTGTATTCCTGTGATGTGATGAAGACACTCGCATCTTCTTCCACTGTGGAACACATACGTAAACAAATGGCAGCGGTGCTCCGTCGCGGAAGTACATGCGAGCGTCTTCGTCACATTCACAAGAATGCACAGGCGACATTGAACTCTCTGAGGATGTGAAAAAAAGTCATTGTTGCTCTACATAAAGGTTTTTCTTGGCTATAAGAGGATTGCCAATACAGCGCTTTAACAGGACATCTTCCACTTAGAACAGGCCTTGCCATGGCCCATGGTTATGTTTGTAAAATAGACGTACGAGTGCTGCCAGCATTGCTGCAGAGGTTGAATGGGTGGATGGTGGTCAGCTAGTCAATGCTCAGGCCATTTTCCACACACTGCATCAGATTGGTCTGCATGGTTGTCATCTCACAAGGAAGCCTCTTCTAAAGATGCTGCATAAGAAAGCCCGCAAACATTTTGCTAAAGACAATCAGACTAAGGACATGGATTACTGGAACCATGTGCTGTGGTCGGATGGGACAAATTTAGTTTAGATGGAGTCAAGCGTGTGTGGCAGCAAACAGATGAAGAGTGATAGTGGTATTGGGGAGCACAGGTAATTGAAGGAAACATGTAATGTAACATACTGAAGTGCTGCATGATCCCTTTGGAAACTGAACTGCATGGCAGTATTCCAGCATGATAAGGACCTCAAACACACATCCAAGATAAACTTCCTTCCTTGAGAAGCTGGGGGTAAAGGTCATGGACCTAAACCTTATTGAGCGTCTGTGGGGCATCCTCAAATGGAATGTGGAGGGATGAAAGGTCTCTAACATCCACCAGCTCTGTGATGTTTTCATTGAGGCCTGAAAGAGGATTCCAAAAGAAACCTGTGATGTTCTAGTGAGAGTCATGCCAAAGAAATTTAAGGCAGTGTTGGAAAATAATGGTACAGTATCTATCCACACTAAATAGTCACACTCATGAGGGGTGTACTCAGTTTTGTTGCCAGCGGTTTGGACATTAATGGCTATGTGTTGTTATTTTGAGGGGACAGTAAATGTACATTGTTATCAAAGCTGTACACTGACTACTTTATATAGTATCAAAGTGTCATTTCTTTAGTGTTGTCCAATGAAAAAAATATAATAAAATATTGTGAGGGGTGTACTCACTTTTGCGACACACTGTAAGTCATTATCCAGGCATGAAAACTATTACAAGTACTTTCATCTTTTTCGCAGTCTCTCAGGGTAGACAAAAAGCTGAACTGCTGCACCGCATTTCTGCTGGAGAGCATTGACCAGCTGAAAGATCTAGACCACAATGAGCGTGGTCTCCTGTACGGCGTTCCAGTTAGCATCAAGGAAAACATTGCATACAAGGTAACCTCGAAAGATTGCCCTCACCACTGCCAAAGATGGTAACATTATACTGTATCGGGTCAGGAACCCTTTTGGCCAAGAGAGCCATGAGAGCCACATATTTTTAAATGTATTTCTGTGAGAGCCACATAATATTTTTTAACATTTAATACAACTAAATGTGTGCAGTTTTAAGCAAGACCAACAATTTTAGAAAATACTGTAAGTCTCTGCATTCATTGTTTTTAATAACTTTGTTGTACTGAAGCTCACTAATAATAAATGAAATACTTCTTACCATTAATGCGACTTCTGGTGCTGAATGGTTTTGCACCATTCTCCTTATCTTTCTTTTTGTTGCCTTTTTATTGGTCAAAAGGGCTTGCTCTGTAGACTTAGCTAGCTTACTATTTCATTAAAGGTTAAAGTTTGCTTCTTCACCTCTCAATGACCCGGTGTCTGACCCAGAAAATATCGGAAGGACAGCTGGCATTAGCTCTGGCCACCCGCATTGCAGTAGAAAATGGGTGGATGGCTTAAAATGCATAACAAAGTTTTATATTTTGAACGTTACTTGTATTTTGTGGACTTGGAAAAGGCACTCGACCGTGTCCCTCGCCGTGTCCTGTGGGGGGTGCACCAGGAGTATAGGATTGGTGGCGTGCTACTACGTGCCATTCAGTCCTTGTACAACCGGAGCAGGAGCCTGGTTCGCATTGCCAGCAGTAAGTCAAGCCTGTTTCCGGTGTACGTTGGCCTCCGTCAAGGCTGCCCTTTGTCACCGATTTTGTTAATAATTTTCATGGACAGAATTTCTAGACTCAACCAAGGCGTCGAGGGGTCCAGTTTGGCGGCCTAGGATCTCGTGCCTGCTATTAGCAGACGATGTGGTCCTTATGGCCTCAACGGGCTGTGACCTTCAGCGTTTACTGGGACGGTTTGCATCTGAGTGTGAAGCTTCTGGGATGAGACTCAGCACCTCCAAATTTGAGGCCATGGTTCTTAGTCGGAAAAGGGTGGATTGCTCCCTCCGGGTTGGGAATGAGTTCCTGCCCCAGGTGGAGGAGTTCAAGTATCTCGGGGTCTTGTTCACAAGTGAGGGAAGGTTGGAGTGTGAGGTCGATAGGCAGTTTGGCGCAGCGTCTGCAGTAATGTGGTCGCTGTGCAAGTGCATGGTGAGGCATTTTACAGCTTTAAAACATATACTTGTAGAATAATTGTAAAAAAAAAAAGAAAGAAGTTGGTAACTTTGCGGATTTCACTTATTGTGGGCTATTTTGGGAACCTATCCCCAATGATAAAAACGAGGGAACACTACATTCCTGATCAAAATTTTAAGACCAGTTGAAAGTATGCCTGTGAATATTGTCATTCGTCCAGGACATAGTATTCTCAGGGCATTCAACTGATCGCAACTATATATTAGTAACTCATCATTTCAGACTGGAACATTTCCTAACAAAATAAAAATAGCTAAAGTGGTTCCAATTTTCAGAAATGGAGATAAACATCAATTTACAAATTACTGACCAGTTTCCTTATTACCCCATTTTTATAAAATTATCGAGAAGCTATTTAATAACAGGTTGGACAAATTTATTAATAACAATGAATTAGTAGCTGGTAGTCAATAGGAATACAGAGCTAACATTTCAACTTCTATGGCGCTGATTGAAATCACGGAGGATATTATTAATGCTATAGACCACAGAAAGTGTGCAGTTGCAGTATTCATGGATCTTACAAAAGCCTTCAATAGAATTAGTCACAATATTTTAACAGCAAAGTTAGAAAGGTACGGAATTAGAGGATTCATTTTGAATTTGGTTAAGAGCTACCTCGCAAACAGGAAGCAATTTGTAAAGTTAGGAGAATACACATCTGCGAGTGAATATTGTCAATCGTCACTTACTCAATGTACTGCAAAAAAGATGGGTGAGGATAATTCATAATGCCGCTTATAGAGAACATACAGACCCTTTATTTTTAAAATCACAGATATTAAAATTTGCTGATTTAATACATTTTTAAATTGCTAAAATAAGGCATAAAGTTGACAATAACTTGTTACCCAAAAACCTCATACAGTATTTCTTTAAAAGAGGAGAAATTTCATCTTAGAGCAAAATTATACTTAAAACATTTATATGCAAGAACAACGCTGAAAACCCACAGCCTTTCAGTATGCGGGATTAAATTATGCAACGGATTGAGCAAGGTACTCAAACAATGTACCAGGACGAGCGAATTAAAAAAACAATACAAGCAGTTGATGTTTGCTAAATATAAGGCAGAAGAGTCTTGATTATTATATTTATTGTTCTGTCATGCTTGTTTTTATTTTTTATTAGTTATCTATTATTACAGCGATTGTTATATGGAATAATATTACATGGAAAGCAGGAAGTCAATAATATGTACTGCACAAGATGTGGAACGGATGGGGGTAGGATTAAATAAGATTTGCTTCTTCCTACTCCTTTTGGACATGTGGAACTGTGAAATGATTCATGAGATGTATTCCATCGTAACCTGCATGCATGTTCAAATCAAATTAAACCAAACCAAACCAACTGGACTGTTTAGGTTGAAAAATGGCAAGAATTTACATTTACTGTAACGGATAAGGCAGTTCTAAGTAGAGCTTCAACATGTAAAAAGAAGAAATGGGAGTGAGACAAAAAATGTTTTGAATAAGCAATTTGTTACAAACAACCATTAAAGTGAATAGGTTGTTCATAGTTTAAGGCAAAACTTTTAAAGTTTTAAAAAACTTTTAAAGGTGACAGCCTTTAAAAGGCTTGGCAAAAATGTGGATTAAATGTCATTTTATGTCAGGTATTCACACTGTTGCAATATTTTGATGGCAAAGGCAAAAAAAGCTATCTTTCTTTGTACGTGGTCAGATTGCTGAGATTTAAGGCCTCTCGCAGCGCGCCATTGCTGCTGAGGTTGGATACAGTAGGATAGTCTTTTTAAACGTCTTAAAAGATCCTGACGGTTATGGAACAAAAAAGTAAAGTGGTAAAATTTCACCGGCTGTGAACCAGAGGATCCAATTGGCTGTCCGTCAAGACACGGGACGATCCTGTAGGTTGTTACTGGTGCTGAGTGCAGTCCAATAACCATCAGACAGCATCTGCGATAGAAGGGTTTTAAGAATAAAAGTATGTACTGTACTGTATATATACTATGAAATACTGTTGTAGACATTTATTTCTGCATGTCGTCCTGCTACAACAGAACTATGACTCCAGCTGTGGTCTGCTCATCAACGTGGACCATCCAGCCGAGAGGAACTCTGTGATTGTGGAAGTGCTGAAGCGACAAGGCGCTATTCCCTTCGTGAAAACAAATGTCCCCCAAGGCCTGTTAAGGTCAACTTTATGGCCACTACCATGTTATGAAGTCTTTAACCACAGCTTGTCATGTCTTCTTGTCATGGCTTCTCTCTTATATCTGTGCCCTCCCTTGTACGCTCCAGTTACGATTGCAGCAACGTCATCTATGGACAGACTGTGAACCCCCACAACCTTAAGAAGACCAGTGGGGGTTCATCCGGTGGGGAGGGGGCTCTCATCGGTGGAGGTGGCTCCATGCTTGGCATAGGCAGTGACATCGGGGGAAGCATCCGAGTCCCTGCTGCATTCTGTGGGTTCTGTGCCTTGAAGCCAACAGCGGGTCGGCTAAGGTCATCATCGCTATTTATTCGCCTCTGAGTGTGCTCTCCAAATACTTTTGTTTTCCTGCAATAAAATGTTGTCTTTGTGCTTAGCTCGCGTGGTATGACCACTGTTTGCCGTGGGCAAAAGTCAGGTGAGCATCGACATTCCGGCATAACTGGCAAACTAAAAACGACAACTGTGTCACTGTTTCTTTTTGAATTTAGTGCTGAGTACACCCGGGCCCATGGCCAAGGATGTGGACAGCCTGGCACTGTGTATGCAGGCACTGCTCAATGACCACATGTTTGCCCTGGACCCCACTGTTCCACCTGTCTACTTTAATGTGCAGGTATGTCCTGGCCTACATCATTCATTATTCATGTGAGAGATGTGGTTTTGTGCTATTTGATAAAATGCATTGGCAAGCTTTGTTTATTTAATTATTATTAAATCCACAAGATGGCAGTTAGTTGCATTTGAAGTATCATGAGTGGTCAGCATCCAGCATGAAACTAAACTGTATGTACTGTTGTTTACATTGCACCAGCGGTATTAATGCTGGCTGAGCAGTTTGCGCCTTATTGCTTTTACATTGGCTCTGTTGCTGCTGTGTTGTGCAGTATCATCATGTTTGTCCGTTGTGGTCGACTAAGACCAAGACGACAACTTGCTAATAAATGACCATGTGGTCAGGGAGAGCCACGTTTTCCTTTTCACTTTCTCACGCACTCCAAATCATTATATGAGGTTGTAATAGAAAAAATTATATCCTAACTATGAAAGAGAGAGAGAGAGAGAATGTCTGAAATAAAGGCAGAACTTGAGCAGTTTATTACGTTTATCCGAGGTAGGGTTGCAGGGGCAGCAACCTAAGCAGGGAAATCCAGACTTCCATCTTCCCGGCTACTTCGTCCAGTGGATCCCGAAGCGTTCCCGGGCCAGATGAGAGGCGTATTCTCTCCAACGTATCCAGGGTATTACCTGCGACCTACTACTGGTCGGATGTGAACACGTCCCCTGGGAGGCATCCTGACCAGATGCCCAAGCCACCTTATCTGTCAATCTTCTACCCCGCATTTTTCGATCAAACCTGTGAGCAATAAGTAACTCCTTATTTAGCAAGCAGAGTAACAACAAAGCTCAAAATGAATTTACCAGCTCCATAGAAATCGCGGGGGGTTACCATTCCACATATTCTTACTCACGGTGTCTTAAGAAAGAGCCAAAAAAAATCACACAGCAACGTAACAAGTAGATAACAACAGACAAGACTTATTCACGCTCACATTCATACCTATTGACCGTTTAGAGTGGCCAATTAACCTAACATATATTTTTGGAATGTGGGAGGAAGCCGGAGTACCCGGAGAAAACCCACGCACACACGGGGAGAACATGCAAACTCCACACAGAGATGCCCAACAGAGATTCAAACCCAGATCTTCGAGATCTCCTGACTTTGTGGCCAACATGCTAACCACTATGTCACTGTGCAGCTTAGGCTCATAATTTATAAAGTAAAATATGTGTGTTTATCAGATGTATAAGAGCTCCAAACCTCTGAGGATCGGCTACATGGAAAGTGACGGAATCACGCAGCCGACGCCAAGCATGATCCGAAGCATGAGGGAAGTCAAAGCTCTGCTTGAGCAGGCGGGACACACTGTAAGGACCACACTGACAAACAAGCACACTTGTTCTTTTTAAAAGCAAATGTTATGTGAAATGTGTTTTACTCCTATATGTAGCTAGTGCCATACACTCCTTTGAAGTTGAAGTATGCCTATGAGCTCATCTCAAAGGGCATCTTTGCAGATGGAGCCACCAACCTGCTGCAAAAACTGTGAGTTGTGTTTGTGTTTTTACATCGTTTTTGACAATGTACTGTAAATGCTCTGTGAATCAATGTGAATATGAATGAATATGCATTGTCCCATTTTAAATATATACATTCAGTATATACATACACACACACACACACACACATATTTACAGTATGTATGTGTATATGGAGGCTGTTATTTCTGAAATGTGAAAATTCATTACAGTGTTCCCTCGCTCCATCGCGGTTCACCTTTCACAGACTCTCTGTTTCTGAGATTTTTTTTTTGTGCGAGTTTAGAGGGTTTTTGGGGGGGGGGTTACAGCGTATGAACACTGTTACAGGCCGAGCATGGCCCTTTAAGAAGAATTGCATTGTGGGAAGTTGAGTGTTGTAGTTCTGTCCTTTAGCACTAGGTGGCGTCTCTTTATCTTCCCTCTCTCTTCTGTCTGTACCGGCCATTGTCTTCTGCGTCCTGATTGGCTGTAGACCATTGTCAATCGATCTCCTTCCGGCCGCCCTGCCATGTCTTGTGTTGTGTCATCGCTAGCAAACAGCTTGCAGTCTTTGTATGTTTGCAAGTTTCTCCCCGACAAAAGCCACAGTGTTGATGAAACGTTCTGCACCAAAAAGACAGATGAAGCCAACCGTCACACAAAAAGGATTGTAGAAGTTACGCGGCTGTAGGGCGCCATTACAGAATAAAAAAATCTTCGGTTCCAGGAGGAAGAGGATGAGGAAAATAGGACTATAGCAACAATATGTTTTAACAAGGATACAAAAACGCTTCAGGGGAGCGGCACCAGGACGGAGAGGCACAGTCAGAGGAGTGAAATATGCGTGAGTCACTTGATAATTTCTTGTGTCCAACCTCATGGGTTGATCATTAAAATTCAAACGAATGTTTGAACTTTTTTTTTAAACGAGAGAAATGTGAGAAAATGTTCATGCTTGTCTGAGAAAAGTGTATAAAGTGTATGGTGAGGGTTTTTTACAACCTCAAAACATGCATAATAATTCATAAAAATAATAATAAAGTTGGCTACTTGGCGGATTTCACCTATTGCAGACTATTTTGGGAACCTATCCCCCAAGATAAATGAGGGAACACTGTATACTATATATAACTAGTTAATTTTGTAAATTTAATAATGGTTTTGAGAGCATAAAAAAGTGAAAAGGTATATTAGCCCAATAGTACTGTTTTTAAAATGCTGACAGGTTAAGCTTATAAAAAGACCTTATAGGACTGCACTCTACATGTGTGTTGGGCTTTTAAATGATGAACAGTACCGATTTGTTGGCAGGGAAAGGAATAAAAATGTAATAATGTAGACACAAAACCTGCGCAACTAGCAGCTGCATATTACAGTAAAACACGTTGCGAGCCCTTTAATTATACTGGAGTTCTATCAACCTTTTTCTCTCCTTTTAGGAAGGGTGGGCCTCTTGACCCCACCTTGAAATTACAAATGAAGCCTTTCTATTTGCCTATCTGGCTAAAGAAGATCCTCTCCATCCTGTTGAAACCTCTGGTCAGTGGAGTCGTCGTCTTATTTGGTGGTAGCATCCCTGCATAGCCTGCATAGTCTGATGAGATGCTGTACAAGACAAATGATGCCTTTGCAAAGATAATCATGTTTAGTTTTGATTGGTTACCTGAAGTTTATTATTGTGGTTGTAGTTTGCAGTGGTTTACAGTATCATACTGAGAGTTGACCCCTGGCAGATCGCAACAGAACAGGCGTGGCCAGGGGGAGCAGGCTGCTGAATCTGAGTGTTTCAGCCAAGTGGTCTTTTTATAATAATATTCATAGTAATTATAGTAATTAGGGCTGTCCAAAATAGCACGTTAACGGCAGTAACTAATTAATGTCATTAATTACATGAAAATGTTCAGTGTCATTAACACATGCGCACTGTATCAAGCCACATCTCTCTGTTATGACGGCAGACAATGCCACTATAGCGTCCCCACAGAGTCACACAGTTTGCCACTCTTGAATAACTTTATCGTGGTCTGAACACATCAACACCCGTGTCATTTCAACACCATATGCACAAACACGTCTCTAGTCAGCTCGTCCTGGGAACGACACTTCCTCATTGTCACTAGATGAGACCTGCACCACCTGAACCATGTTGTAGTCAATATATATTCTTTACACTGTATTCTTTACTTGCGTATCTTGCTTGCTGCTGTAACAAGTGAATTTCCCCGCTGTGGGTTAAATAAAGTACAAATACAATTACAAATGGATGACAGCGAGGTGCATTCACTGACACTCAGAAAATGTCTGTTCTAAATAAACAGAAAGACAAAGAAAAACAATAAATGGATATTCTTATCTCTCACTTTTGTAAGTCTTACTGCAGAAGTAAAATTTGCTGCATTTAAGTATGTTCGGAAATCCCAGAAAATACATCTACACTACAACCATGTTAATTTATCTCAAGTTACATGGTGTCTTTGAATGCAACCCGTCATGGCTCATAGTGGTTAAAGTGTGATTCAAATGTTTTACTGCTTAAAGAGAACAGCGTTAGGCAAATACATTTTCAGACATCTACGGAATCTTTTAGTTTGATTAAAATTTTCAGTTAATTTGGAGTTGTTCATACGTACAAATATATATAATTGTGTCCAGTCATTTATCTTTCTGTTCATAAAATACAGCAAAAATAGGCATATTTCACACACAGTGGCAAAAGGTGATTAATCATGATTAATTAATTTGAAAACTGTGATTAATTTGATTAATAATTTTAATCATTTGACAGCCCTAATGATAATAATACATTCCATTTGTATAGCAGTTTTGGAGGTACTCAAAAAATGATTTAAAATTTTATTAGCATTGTTAGAATGTGTCACTGTATCGTTTTAATTAAAATGTTATTGCTATTCAGAAGAAATGTACTGTAACGCTTCTATTTATTACAGTATATTACCAAATGTTTTGTATTGTAATTTTTTTAATAAAATTATATATATTGTATATCCATAATATATAATGTAGTAATTATTGATAATATGATCAATATTTATTGTATTATTTCAAGCTGTTTTATCCCCCCGCAGTCTCCTCGTGGTTCATTTCTTCTGGGAAACATCACCGGAGTCGGGTGAGAAGAGGTTTATGTTCTTCAAAGATGATATGTTGCTTGTGATTCCCTACATTTTTTTTCTTTGTTTTATGTCTTTAATTTCTTTTGTTTATAGATCTGTTCTCGAACTGTGGAAGCAGCACACAGCTGTGGAGGTACTTCAAACCGCGTTAATTGGACACAGGCGATAATGGAGAGAGGCTATTGTTTTTGAAAATCATTATATATAATTACTTAGTTTAAAAAAAATGTAATAATGATTTGAAGTGCATGAGAAAGTGGAAAGGAAAGCATAGCTCTCTTTGACCACATGGTCATTTATTAACAAGCACAGAGCCATGTCAAAAAATTTGAATGTTGTTATTGTTTGAATATTTTCTTCAGTAATATTCAAATTTTGAAACCTTCATATATTCTAGGTTCATTGTGCATGCAGAGAACTATTCAAAATCTTTTTTTGTCTTAATTTAGGTTTTTATGGCATACAGCTCAAGAAACCCCAAAATCCATGTGTCATAATAGTACAATATTCTGACAGTACTCAGTTAGTCAGTCTCAAAGTACTGAGTTTGCTAATTTAAAAATCGGCTAATCAACTCAAAACACCTGTTAAGGTTCCTTGAGCCTATAAAAACTTGTCAGTCTGGTTCAGATCACAAAAGCACAACCATGGGGAAGGCTTCTGACCGGACTGATAAGGAGAAGACCACAATTGACATCCTCTATCAGGAGGGCAAGAAACAAAAAGACATTTCAGAAAGAGTTGGCTGTTCACAAAGTGCTGTTTCAAAGCACATAAGAGGAAAGCTTGTTGGAAGGTCAAAATGTGGGAGGAAACGCTGCACAAGCAGGAGAGATGATCCTACAAATGGGCTACAGAAGCCGGATCCCAAGGGTCAACTCACTCCTGACCCCAAAACCAGAAAAGAAATGTTTGACCTGGGCTTTGGATAAAAAGAATTGGACAGTTGGCCAGTGGTCCAAGGTCCTGTTCTCTGACGAAAGCAAATGTTGTCTCTCATTTGGAAATCAATGTCCTAGGGTGTGGAGGAAGACTGGAGAGGCACAAGACAGATGCTGCCTAAAGTCCAGTGTGAAGTTTCCTCAGTCTGTGATGAGTTAGGGTGCCATGTCATCTGCTAGTGTTGGTCCACTCTGTTTTATAAAGTGCCAATGCAGCTGTCTACCAGGAGATCTTTCAGCACTTCTTGCTTCCATTTGCTGAAAACCTTTTTGGAGATGCTGACTTCATATTACAACATGACCTGGCACCTGCCCGCAGTGCCAAAACTGCTGGAACTGGTTTACTGACAACGGTATTACTGTAATGGACTGGCCTGCAAATTCACCTGACCTGAACCCCATAGAGAATCTGTGGGGTATTGTGAAGAGGAAGATGAGTAACATCAGACCCAACAACAGAGATGAGCTGAAGGCCCCTATCGAAGCATCCTGGGCCTCCGTAACACCTCAACAGTGCCACAGGCTGATTGCCTCCATGCCAGACCGAATTAAAGCAGTGATTCGTGCAAAAGGAGCCGCAACCACATGTTGAATACATAATTTTCAGTGGGTTAAAATTTCTGTATCATAAATCCCATTTTTTAAATTGTTTTGATTAAATATTCAAATTTTTTGACACATGGATTTTTGGTTTTCATGAGCTAAATGCTATAAACATCAAGATTTAAAAAATAAAAGGCTTGAAACAATTTAGGTGATGTGTAATAAATCTTGGATATATGCAGGTTTATTTTTTGGAATGATATTATGAAAGAAAATTAACTTTTACACAATATTCAAATTTTTCGACATGGCTCTGTATATTGCACAACACAGCAGCAACAGAACCGACGTAACAGCGGTAAGGATCAAAGTAGTCAGCCAGCATTCATACCACTGATGAGTTCATTGTAAGCAACAATATAGAAAGTGCAACAAGCATGACTTTCACACTAATAGCGGAGTAGCGTTCTACTGACTGACAACAAGCAGAGGTAGATAAAGCTGACCACTCATGATACTTCAAATGACACTGAGTGGTCTTGTTGTGTTCCACCAGGAGTACATTCACGACACAATAGCAGAGTGGAGAAAGTGCAACATAGATGTACTGCTCTGCCCGATATTTGGACCCGCTTTCAACTTCATGTACTGCAGCAGGCTTAACTGTACGTCTGGATTTATTTACGATGTTGTCATCAAAGCACATTGAAGTCATTTTTTTGCTGTTCTCGTTTTTGTGTAGTTCCTATTTTTTACACGGCTATCTACAATCTGCTCAACTTTCCTGCTGGCGTTGTTCCTGTTTCTACGGTGACAGCGGAGGATGAGGAGGAGCTGCGCCATTATAAAGGCTTGTTTCAGGACCACTGGGACAAGCTTTTCCGACAGGTAAGTGAGTAGGGACTTCATTAACACTGGGAGTGGAAAACATTCACTACGATAATTACGCCTGTACTTTACAGTAGTTTTATTTCTGATTGATGCTCTCCTAGAGGCCACTTTTTCTCTTTATTAGGTTATCGACTCATTTGTTCTCATAGTTGTTCTCATAGTGTTGCTCCTTACTTGTGGTTCCTTTGGCATTAAAACCCAGATGAACGTCACTAAACAGTCATTACAACACCAAAGTAATGTTTTTTTCCCTAAAGAATCTTACTATCGCGAGGCAATATTTTCTCATAGAAATTTTATTTAAAAAAATGGACACACTGCACTATTCAACCTTTCTTGTGATTGAAGTGCATTACTGCTTTTATTTTAAATCCTGATACATTCTTGTTGTACACATTGTACTTCTTTATTCTTTATTCTTATTTAATTAAGGTGTTGTTTCTCATACCCTGTACTTCAGGGGGCCACCAACCCGTCGATCGCGAGCTACTAGTCAATCTTTACGACTTTGCCAGTCGCGAGAATATTTGAAAAAAAATGTATTATTACATCAGTGTCCTCCCCTCCCGGAGGGCGACCAAAAGGCTTTGACCACTGAACATGCCCGTACGCCTCGCCGCCCTCCAGGCACGCAACCCGCAAGCTCCAGCCAGGAGCCCAGTCCCCAAAACTCAGCCGGAGGTACCAGCACACCCACATCGGCTCGCCTCGCCCCGCAACAGCAAGCGTTCAGCAACAAGCCGAAGAGAAAGAGTGACAGATCGCAGCGATGTGCCTGAGCACACAACAGTAGTTGATGTACGTTAATATGACTCACGATCTACCTTTGCTACCTCAAAATTAAGGCACAACTATAACTCCATAGATGTGTACCTCCAAAAAACCCTTCGAGCTGCATCTCTCTAGGGCTGACTATTGTAACGCATAGACTCGCCCACGACACTGAGCCAACAAGCCGAAGATCCACAAAAGTAGGGGTGGCCAAAGTGCAGCTCAGGGACCACCCGAAGCTCATTTGTCATTGCATCACTGCAGAAACAAAATAACATTTACAAAAACTGCAAAAATGGTAAAAATAGAGAATCTTGCGCAGCTTCACGACCGAGACCAGGGATCTTGGGCTCAGAAAGGCTGGTGACAACTGCTTATTCATTATACAACTTGTTTATTCATTATACAGTTCTGTCACTTTTTACAAATTTATATATTTATTTACTCTTTTATGAATGAAAAATTTCTTCAAACCTCTTCTGTTAACTCTACTCTTACTCATTTGTTGTCCTTGTTAAACACGGGAAGTGAACAAACTATCAGTAATTGCTGAGACATGGAGAAAGTGTAGGATTAAATAACATTAAATAAGATCAGCTTCTTCCTACTCCTTTTCGGGCATTTTGTAATGTGCAAGTGAAAACATGTGATATACTTGTGTAATCATGTTTGAAAGACCAAGAGACCATTGTGTTAATAGTTGTTATCCTATATGTGTTAAACTCATTGGGTTGTAAAAGTACTAAAGAGTGCACCTGCGTTTATGTGGATCGGCTTTTGGTTACAACAATAATAATAATAATAATAAGACATTATTTGTAGTGCAAAACACTCTAAAATGTGGGTTACATTTAGGAACATTTGAAATAACTGAAATCGAAAACAATACAGCAATAATTTCAATGTAAGACAGCAAAACAAACAAACCCATAGAGCTGAAACCAGACACTAGTACTCAAAAGTACTCAAAAAGACAGAGAAACGGTCATCAGATTATTTTTAATCTGGAAAATTGACCATTAGGGAGTAGCTGCATGTTAGCTGTAGTTCCACTATTAGCCAGCAGATGGCTACAGCACACTGATCATTTTGTGTGTGTGCCTGTGTGCCTGTGTGCAGGCGGTGTCAGGGGGCCAGGGTCTTCCCATGGCGGTGCAGTGTGTCGCCCTCCCGTGGCAGGATGAGCTATGCCTGCGCTTCATGAAGGAGGTGGAGGAGCTTGTTAAACAAAGCAGGAAGTAAAGCAAGAGTAGTTAGCATAATCACAAATCACATTTAAAAGCCTCCATTTTAGCTCCCCAATGCACCAGAAACATATCCTTAGTACCTCACAAATGGACATAATTTCAACACAAACACACTCCAACATCTTGAAGAAGGTCTTCCCAGTAGAGTGTTTTTTATTGTTTTGTTGGGTTTTTTTAAACTCCATTTTGGTATATGGCCTGGTGTCCCAATACTTCTGTCAGTGTCTTTTAACACTTAAGCCATGCATTTCAATCCAAGGTTATTATTGTAGAGTTGCAATGTCTTTCTCTCTCATAATATCAACACCTAATGTGTAGAAAAAGGTACATGTTTGCAACATGGTTTTTGCAACATTTGTTTACTCCTCTGCACTACTACTGTAAGACGATGGCTAAAAGACAATGGCTATTTTGTTGTTTTAACCAATCTACTGACAAGCTGTGACATTTCTTTCATTATTCTGCTTATTTAGGGCATTTGATGTGATTATATTACAAGATATATTTCAATGTATTGTTTTTTCATACTAATGTTAAGTGAGACACTGTATGCTTTATCTTAAAATGCACATTAATTGGAATAAATTAGACAGCATAAATGTTGTAATTATAGATTCAAGATTAAAGAGGATGGGGGCATCTATTGGACGCTAGTGATAATTGGAGGAGGCTTTTATTTCCTAAATGTGAAAACTCCATACAGTATATATCAGTAGATATAGTTAACTTTAATAATGATGTGGAGCGCATGAAAAAGTAGGTAAGGAAAATGTAGCTCTCTTTGACCACATGGTGATTTATTAACAGTAATATTGCATAGTTGGAGTTTGCGTGTTCACTTTGTGCCTCTGCGGGTATGTTAGGTTAATTGGAGACACTAAATTGTCCATATGTGTGCATGTGAGTGTGAACGGTTGTCTATATGTGTCCTGTGATTGGCATACCCCGCCTCTTGCCCGTCAACTGGGATAGGCGCCACCCTAATGAAGACAAGCGGTATAGAAAATAGATGGAGTTAATTGTTGACAACAGTATGGTAAGTGTAACACCTGAGTTGCGCAACCAACCTTTTAAAGCGCATGTAGAGGTAGCTAGCGCTGCTGGGTGCTGACGACTCATGATACGTCAAACGCAGCAGCTGCCGTCTTGTGGAGTTACACAAAAAAAAACACTTCAGGAGGTTGCCCACAGCCACAATAACGCCAGTGGTTTTAATTAGAGACCCTGCCAGCTACTTGCTTCTGTAGACCATGCCCTGGCAACTACGGGAGACTTGCCAGTTAATTGTAGAGGTGTTAATTGGAGCATTTATGGTATTAGGGTTGACTGAAGCAATTGTTGTCATGTAGATTTGTGTAAAATGACCATTAACAATAAAGTACACAGACTGATTTGTCAAACCACACTAAAGTCTGCGCAATCCAATTGTTTTTGTGTGTTTTTGCATGTGTGGTGCACCCCCCACCCAAAACAATCTTCCTCCTTTTCATCACTGTGCCACATCATTTCCTCTCACTTTCCACGCAGTGAGTGATTGTAGTACTGGCGCCCTCCCAGGTAAAAGAAAAGCGATAAAGGAGCCTAATGACACATGGCGCCTCCATGGAGCATGTCGTCACATTACTCCCTCGCTATTGTAAATATGTGTTTCTGTTGGGTTTACATAAATTTACATATGTTTCCCCGGCTCTCGTGCGGGGATGGCAAGCCATTTAGGTACAGTGTTGGTGTTTTCCATTACAATTGCTGAATGGGAATAGCTTGGCGGCGGGGAAAGAAGACGAGGAGGGGAGGTTGTTCTCAGCTTTATCTGAATGTGAGTGGCTCTCGCTGTGCCACTCAGTCAGGGAGCGTTTAAGCCTGAAGAAGCACCGGAGGGACTCTGGTCCTCCGAAGGGAACTTGACATTGTTCATAAATCCCTCAGGAATGGAGGAGGTATCAACAGTGACAGTCACGCACATGTAACAAGAAGACAAATTTGGACTTAAAATGTCTCATTATGTTGATTTAATATGTGCAATTTACCAGTCTTACATACTTTATATACTGTTATTAAGTATAAAATATGCCTCTCAAAAAGCACAAAAACTCCGCCTCTCTGAGATTTCAGCTCAGTGAAGAATTAAAGAATGAACTCTACTAGTGTGTTTTCCTTTTTATGTGTCAGTACCACAGAACAATACCAGTTTTATCACGCATCATAAAAGGGTGTTTTTAATTCCATTTTTGTGTTTTCTCATACAGGCACTGAAGTTCTTTTTACACTTGTATGACAAGAAGTTTAGTCGTCCATCCTTAAACGGTCAGGCTCCATCAGGCATCATGAAAGTGTGTCTTTATTTTTTATTTCCTTTTTGTTCTTTTTGTTTCACTATACCAGGGGTGTCCAAAGTGCGGCCCAGGGGCCATTTGGAGCCCACGGCTGTGATTTCATCGGCCCGCAGCACAGTTTAAAAATGTAACTTAACAAGGAAACTTAAAAAAAAACAACAACAACACCGGCAAAAATGGGATCAGGCAAACAAAAGTCAAAATATTAAGAGAAGAGTTGTAATCTAGCGAGGACAAAAAGCCATACTTTAACAAGAATAAAGTAATAGAATGAGGAAAAATGTCATTTTAGTAGCATGAAGTTGAAATATTATAGAAAAAAGTTTTATTTCTTTTTTTAAACGTCAAAAACAATGACTAAAGTTGTTATTTTTTAAACTTGGGTTGGGTGCAAATGTATAACAGGAATAAAGTCAAAATATTAGGAGAAGAAAAATATACGAAGAAGAGAAGAAAGTTGAAATATTTGGAAAATTATTTTAAAAAACCAACAGCAGAAATTTTACCAGAATAAAGTCAAAATATTAAGAGAAAGAAATAGAGAAAACATTTGCAATTTTATGAGAATAAACTTGTAAAATGAGGAAAAATATCATTTTTAGTAACAATGTTGAAATAAGGAAAGCTGAAATGAAATATTTTGAAATTTTAAAACAGCAGAAATGGAAAAAAAACAGCTGTCATTTTACTGGAATAAAGTCAAAATATTAAGAAAAAAAAGTCATAATCAAATGAAGAACAACAGTCGCAATTTTACAAGAATAAACCCGTATTATTATGGAAAAAACATCATTTTTAGTAGCATTTCACCTATATTACAAGGGTGAAATGCAGTTTTTTCTTGAGCTACCTACGCCCTGCCTCCATCACGCATCAGCAAAGGGTAAATTATTTTTTATTTCATTTATTTTTATTTCATTTAGCTGAATAATAAAAAATAAATATAGCAACTTCTGATCAATCCATGTCAATTTCAGACTTAAAATAATGTACCGATTTCCGGTTAAACAATGGCCACTTTCGGTTTACGCCCCTACATCTGCGGGCATGTCGTGGGAGTGAACACACTCCGCTAAAACCTAAACTATGAGACGTCGCACTATTTTCTTTTTTTTTTTTCGCACTATTTTCTAAGGCACAGTACTTCATAATAATGAAGTGACACTTTTTGTCGGCTTTTTGCCATTTACTCTTCAATGGTTTGGTCACGGTTCCCTAGTGTAATTTGTAATGCAGTAATAGTGCGCCACTTGCTGACCATAGGCTGAACAGGTGAACTGAACTTGCACAACAGTATTACGAACCACAGTGGTAACATCCATTCATTTTCTATGCCGCTTCTCCTCATTAGGGGGCATGCTGGAGCCTATCCCAGCTGACTTCAGGTGACAGGCAGGGTACATGCAGACAAACAAACATTCATACTTATTGACAATTAGGAGTCGCCAATTAACCTAACATGCACCTGGAGAAAACCCACGCATGGGCAGAACATGCAAACTCCACACAGAAATGGAGATTCGAACCCAGGTCTTCCCGATCTCCAGACTGTGACTGTGTAGCCAACATGCTAGACCACGAGAACATAAGTACGTTTCTGGAAAATATAGAAAAGGGAGAAAACCAGCTTTTTGTGAAAAGATACATTTTAAGCATAACTTTCACTTTGACACAAATATATTTTGCTTTTGTGACAGCTCCAATATCTAAACAACTATACCAACATAAACAACACAGAAAAGGGGTTGTTTTATATCAAAAATATATTTTTTTTACAAATATAACACCATCAACTATTTGCAATTTTCTAATTTGGAACTGTACTATGTGTCTTTGCGTGTGTATGTGTGCATGTGCATGTCTTGAAAAATTTCCCTACAGTGCCTAACCTTCTGCACGCTACACTCCTCCATGCTCTCCCACTTCATCCTTCCTGTCATGTGTGGTTTGTCGTTGATGATCCCTGCCGCACTCTTATCAAATGCACTTTTGCCACCTTGTGGCCGTTTTGATGGCTTAAAAGTGCTCTGAAGTGTTGATGCATAAATGGAGATTTTCATCATCACCTCTTTTTGCCTCTTGCGCAAAAAACATAAACGACGTATGAATACGTTGTTGTTTTTTTTTTGTTTCATTATACATGCATTTAACTTATTTTTACACTTGTATAACAGTTGAGACTGTGAAAAAAATGCCATACAAGAAGTTGACTCACCTTTGGAAATCCTCTCTCTCTCCACTTCTGTGAATGCTATGCCTCCATCCATCACGCATCATTAAAGGGTGAGTCTTTTTTATTATTTTTTTAATAGTTAAATTATACAAGTGGCTAACTTATTTTAACACTTGTATGTCAGGTAATATCTTACTTGACTACTGTTAATCAAGGTTTTATCATGGCCACTTTTTCACCCTGTAATGAATTCTTTATTTTCCCATTTCTCTGGGAACATTTGTTTTGGTCGTAGAAATTCTGACATTCACTTCACTTTTACAAAGTCGAGTAAAGTTGAATAAAAAAAAATACTTTCAGCTTGTACAAACAAACCACATCAGCACGGCAAAACAATGATGTGTGAAAAGTCACCATTATCCAAGTGTATTGAAGGATTTCTATACTTTTCCCCCTCATTGCTTCACATCATTTGACATCAAACCCTACTGACATTCTGGCTGTCGTTGAGAGAAAACGTAGCAAGCGTCTGTTGTGTGAATATTCCATTGCAATCCGTGCAAATGGAGAGAGCAAACGAGGTTGAGGTAGTGTATCGTGAAATATGAACTTGCGCTATGATCAGCCTGTTGAGCGTATCCAGAGCACCGTCAAATACCTCATTTCCTGGAACCTTAAAGGCTATAAGATCAGATGCTTGAAAAGCCATCCAAAGCTATTCCTGCACTGCACCTTGATATTGCCCCAACTAACCTGGGATGATTCTGTCTTAATGGCCCATTTCAGCGAGCGAGGAGCCCATCGTCATTATGTGGCTGGTAATGTGTGACACAGCAGGTGGTGCTCCTGTCTTTTAGATGATCCCAATGACAAGTTCAGCCTTTTGACAGTGCAGCTTTTGCTCATCAGTCATTACTTCCACTGGTAGTGGGAGGAGACTGGAGATTACCAGAGAGCTGATACAGGTGTATGGGCGCTATCTAACAACAGCTCTGTCAATACAGCAATATCTGCAGGAAGTAAGGAGGATTCACTAAAGGATGCCCAGCGTTTTCCCTATGACAGGATTAGCAGCTAGCTCGGTATGATTCCCTCAGATTGTGTGACTCAACAATTCCGTGATCCACTCTCTATCGGCTTTAAAGGCCCCTATCCCAACTTTCAAAAGCTTACCCTTCGGACAAGGGACGTTCTTTCTCCAAGTCGGTTCCGCTTTCCCCCCTTTGCTGCATTCACTTGTTCGTCAAAGCCGGCATCCTCGCCAAGCCCTCTTTCTGCACATCTGCTACGTTTGGGCTTTTCCATTCTTCCCCTCCGGCGCCTTGATTGGCCCTGGGCCCTTATAGCTAAATTGGTTTACATTGGAGAGATAAATGCTCTGCAAATGCGCTTAAAGACGTACAGTAAAAAATGCAGACAGTGCGTGTCAGGATTATCACCAGAGTCAGGGGGAGAAAGAAGAAGAGCGCCTGTGTAGCACAAAGCTGGGGGAGCCGGAGTGAAGCCTGTAGAGATATAGTCCATCTCTGGAGAAAGAGGGGAGGATTTGGCATTTGCATGCTAGGCTGTAATTCCTGGCGTTTTAGAACTTGTCCCCAACAATCAAAACTCCTGCTGCATTGTGAAAGTATTGTTTCACACAGGTGAACAAAAGTGTGGAACAACACTCTTGCCAAAAAGAGGTTTGGTGGAGTTGCTTGTTTTGTCACCGAGGAGACCACCTGATAATGGTAACAGAAGGTAAGAATCACCTAATGAAAAAGACGCACTCCATATTCCTCTTAAAATAGTTAAAGGTCCTCTATTATAGATACTCTATGTCAACAAATGTAAATATGTGTCCCACAACCCCACAATGCGTACTCCCAAAAACCTAACCTCGATGCTGTAATTTAGACAGCTTAAAATGATCAAATTTACAGATAGTTAGCAGAGCTTTAGGCGTTGTTGTAAGATGTGTAGTGAAGGCTCATTTTATGTGTTTTTTACAAAGCTGTTCTCCATGTAAGAACATCTAGTAGCTCATCTAGCTGGAAGCGGGTCAGATGCGGTATCATGTCCATGAGAAAGGAGGTTTTTCCCTCATGACTCCATGAAAACCCACAACAACTTCAAAAGTCATAAACAGGCTCTACGGACACATATTACAGTCAGAACGTCATGAAAATGCCCGTTTTGGATGGTAGGTGCCCTTTAACCTAAAGGCCCTGTCACACCTTGACGATTTAGCCAGCGTACGCCAACGTATGAACACCAATACGCTGGCGTACGTCGAATAAGTTATGGGTAAGTTTTGTATAATTTTAGAGCACGTTGAAGCACGCCAGCATACATTGTAGTACGTCCAAGTCGTCCAAAAATTTTGTGCATGCACAAAACTTTTCGACGCATGTCAACGTATGATTCATACGTCCCGCATACGCGGGCAATGAGTTATGCGATCATTGACGCCCGTTCACACACGTTATTTGTAAGTTACGCACAAGTCGTAATACGTCAACATACCTTGAGACAAAACTGTGTCTTCTTGGCTCTCTTCTTGGCAAGGGTTGGCTGAGAGGAGATGGAGGCTACTGGGGAAGCAGCTTCCGATACCATTGATGATGCCTGAGAGGCGTTAGAACCTGCGTCATCTCCATCAGAGTGAGAGTGGGAGGGGGAGGCTGTTGGTGGTGATGGATCCCTCCGTCACTACCCTGATACTTCTTGGCAGCGGTCTTCGAAATTTTCTTCGGCATGATGGTGATGTTGACACAGCGATGTCTAGTGAGGTTATGATTTGAGTCATCAAGTGGCAGCCATCTTATAGGCTACGGCACGTGATCGTCGGCCATACGCTGCCGCACAGTTTGCATAAGTTAGACTGGCGTTGGGCATAAGTTGTGAACGCCGGCAACACGCTACGCATTTGTTGGTATAAGTTGTCTATAAGTTCTAGAAACGTTCTATATAAGTTACTAATACGTCATGTATACGTCAAACTCGTTATGAATACGCTACGTATACGCCCAAAATTGAAAAAAACATCGACAGTTCAACGTATGCCATCAAAATGATCACGTCGGGCATGCGCTGGCTAAATCGTCAAGGTGTGACAGGGCCTTAAAGGGTAAAACTGGACTGGGGGTCAGTCTTCTTCCTTCACCGTAACAGTGAGGCAGGACTCCCGTATCTGATCAAATTCGTAATTGTACGACCTCATGGCCGTTCGACGTCAGAGGATTTGGACGGGAGCGATTGAAAAACAGCCCGTGTGGTCATGGGACTGGTTGTGCTTTTCTAGCTTCTGTGAAAAGGCGCTCACGAGGCATTACAAAATGATTTAAATGTGTTCATTTGTCATGGGATTTGATAACAGACAATAGAATTACCACAAAAGATCAATTTGAAGGTCAGACACAAGCGCTCTAATTATGTAATACCTTCTCACAGACTGCTGGAAATTCAAATGTGCAACAACAGAGATTTTTATTTATTAACTCCACAAGATGGCAGTAACTACATTTGAAGTGTCATGAGTGGCCAGCATCCAGAAGCTTTATATACCTCTACATGCTCTTTAAAATGCTATTGGTGTGAAACACCAATAGGCACCAGGCACTAGTTTACAATAAAGTCATCAGCGACATTAATGCTGCCTGAGCAGTTTGCTCCTGACTGCCATTCCAACATTGGTTCTGTTGCTGCTGTGTTGTGCAAAATAGTTTCTTTTTACCCTTTGTGGTTTAGGTAAGTAAATGCCTCATTTACAATGCTGCTGTAATGGCCAACAATGCATCAACACAAGCCCAAGGCACAGCCAGGAGAGTAATATGTGCCGACCGAGTTAATGGATTTGAGGAACAATGTAAAAGAAAATGTTACTGTAATTGCATAACTTTTTTGAAACGTTACTCTCAACACCACCCCCTATCACGTAAGTCGTGAAAAAAAAACCCTACCATGTCGTTGTGGGTGTAAATCTCCTTAAAAAGCCCCCTTGTCCCCTCCTTTCTCATCCCCATGACCTACCCCTCCCACCGAATCAATGCCACCCCTCTTAGACCTCCCAGCACAAAACCCTCACAGCCAAACCAGCCCCAGAAAATCACGGCGCACCATTCAATCATTGTTTTGTTTTTTTTGGTTTTTTTCCTTAGCCCTCTCTCACCCCCTTTATGGTCTCACTAAAGGTCTTAGGCGCGCAGAGAAGGAGGGCTGTCACTGAGGGAAACCTTAGCCATTGATGAAGTGACAGGAGCTGCCAGAATATGATCCTAATCCTGTTTCCAGCATTCTTTTACCCCGCTGGCATCGCAATTCCTCCACACATTCTCTGAGCTGTCAACTAGGAAAATCCCTCTAATAGCGCATTGCAGAGATACACATCAAAGAGCTCCTGGAAACCTTCAGCGGCTTAGCACACACACACACACACACACACACAGCATTAACTTCCACCCTTGTAAAGGCTGCAAACATAAAACCAAAGTGTTTATAGTAAATGGACCTCATATTTAAAGAACAGGTCTGAATGGCCCTTAAGTGCATGTCCTGAAATGATTGTAGTCCTGTGTAAACGTGCCCATCATTACTAAAGCCTACCACTTCTTTTCTGTTCAAGAAAGTGATCTAATGTTTATGCTGAAGAAGACCAAGAAAAAAACAGGTGTGTGAACTTTGCTGACTGCCTGAACCCTTTCACTCACTATTTTATCTCATTCTATTCTTACTTAATCCATCGATATCCCGACCCAAGGTAATCTTCTTATAGCAAAGCATTCGGTTTCGGTGCAGCCAAACCTCAGCTGACAGGGTGGATGTGGATGGAAGGGGGGTGACACCCTGCTTCAGTCGTTTCATTCAGGATTAGTTCTTCTGCTCTGGGGTGGTGAACAAGTGGCACGTCCCCCCTTCCGTGTGCCGTGTTGTGAACCTCAAGGATGCACGGACCCTCCATGTCTCTGAATTATTTACGGATCATCACAGTGTCCCCCAGCTTCCAAATTGACTAAAGCAAACTACAGAGGGTGTGTAGCAGGAGATGTTCATAGGTCGTGTGTGCAGGGCAAATGTTCGGGTATATGCCACATACTGTCATAAGAATGTAGTTGAATTGTATATTTAAAAAATTGTTTAAAACAAACAAAAAAATGTCTTTAAATGGAAAAAAAATCCTCTCTAATGTAGCAATTTTCCGAAAATCTGATAAATAAATTGTGTTAATAGGAAAAAAAACAGTGCAACTTCAAATTTTAATATTCTAAACTCCCAAATAATATAATACCACTGAGAAATCATTTATTTGCGTCCTGTGATGATGTTGCATAGCAGAGTAAAGGGAAGACGAAATTTGACTGAAGCATTGTCCTTTTTAACATTTTTGACAGTCACGCAAATGCAAAACAAGTTAACTATTGTATAATCAAACTTAAAAACAATTAATTGCATTATCGTCCTTTGATGATGTGGCGTAGAAGAGCAACGGGAAGAAAGCGCATTACTGAAGCGTTGCGCTGTTTAACGTTCTGCCATACAACTGCCATACAAGTGTAAAAAGAAGTTAACCGCTATACAGTAAGACTTAAAAACAATTAATTGCATACTTATCCCTGGATGACGCTTGACGGGTACATGGTAGCGCATAGGGAAGAAGAAGCATGACTGAAGCACTGCGCTAGCTAACATTTATGAGTGTCACGCAAGTGAGAAACACTTCATTGCGTACTCATGCTTTGATGATGTTGCGTAGCATTGTCTAGGCAAGACAGAAGTACTGAAGCATTGCGCTATTTAACATTTCCGAGTGTCATGCAAGTGTAAAAAGAAGTTATTATGTATTAATTCTTTGACGGCGCAAGATTAGGGCATGGCAATGCGTAGCATTATTGCAGCATGCTGCATTCTCAACCGTACAAGAGTGTAAAGAAGTTAAAACAAAAATAATTATGTAATCATTCTTTGGGGATGTTAAATAGTAGCGTATAGGGGAAAACGGCACATTACTGAAACGTCACACCGCTTAACGTTGTTGACTGTCATACAATAGTAAAAAAGAAGCTATGCGCTGCAAATAGTGACAAAGATGCAAAGATTTCTCAAAATCCAGTGACAACATGAATCCTTTCAGGCTTGCATTTATTCCCATTACACAGATAAATTACTGACTTTGTACTCACATCTTAAATCTACAGAGATATAATACATAGTTAGCCTTTGCTTGCATTTGACTCTTTTAACTGCAACCATACACTAGCTGCCCACAAAGAGCTTGCTTCATTTTTTTTGTAAAATACTGCAGCTAGCTCTCTTATTTTATCCCGCCATTGTTTTTTTTGTTTTTAACACAACATGTTGTTGTGTTTTGGTGAGCACACTGGCTTGTAATGGGGGATATTGTCGTTGTTGTTGCCATGGTGACCCCACAACACCTGATTTTAAAGACGCTGATATAAGATGATTGGCATGTACATTCATCGGCTTGGCCTTCAGATCAGCAGGGGGAGCCCTCGAGCCAAAGTCCCCTTTTTTTTTTTTAACTTCTTCTTTCAAGCCACAATTTCATTTCAACAACCCTATTTTTGCTGTGCCAATTGTAATTTTTATTTCTATCGTGTTTTGTGTCCAAAGCTGATACCATGGCAACAGTAGGTCTGTAAACATTGCTAGCCTCCATAGGATGTTTGCATGCATAGTTCTGGGTATAATTGGAGGCTATTTTCATATTTGTGCAGCAAAAGCAGTGGTGGAATTGCAACAAGATTCACAAGCATGAAGTACTGCAGTCCAGTGGATATATATTTTTATAAGTCCATGTTCTCCCAGCAGACGCATGAAGAAAGCCATATCAAGGATCAAGCTGTAGGCTTTGAGTTTTTGTGCGGGGTCCCGGTGGGCCTGGCTGGAACACGACGTCGCAAAGGGGGCAACTTCAATTGGGGAGCGTGTCCAATCCTAGCGAGGCCGCATGCTGCTTGGCTCTCAGCCGCAGGTTCTCGATACTGGTGGTCTTGCTATTGAGGGTTCCCGGAAGGCCGCCCGGCGCCCCCTGCAGCAGCGGGCTGTTCCACACTTGCTGGGCCTGCGACAGCGTCTGGTAGTACGACTGGCAGGGCAGCGAGCCCAGCGGTGACGGCATGTTGACGTTCATGCCCAAGTAGGGTAAAGAGGACGGCGGCGGCGCGCTCACGTCAAAGGACGGGTAGTGCACCAGGTTGTTGGTGGCAGCCATGTGCTGCCGAAACTGCTCCTGCAGCCGGAAGAGGCTGAGCGGAGACGAGGCATACGAGTTGCTCTGGGAGAGCCCGCTTGTCACGCTGCTGGAGGATGGCAGGGCGGGCGAACTCAGGGGGGAATCTGTGAGACAGGGAGAAGACTTCATTACTTGTTAAATTATTTACTATTACTCTGTGTGAATGCAGTAGCTGGGAAATACATCACAACAAATCATAGAAGTCCCCTGATATGATGTACATATGGTTGTTGCCCAACAAAATAAAAACAACAAAAAATGAAAGCATTATGCAGATGCATGCTTTTTGTTGAACAGTGAAAATATATGCCCCCTTGTGGTTGTGAGTGATGGCGTGCAGTAAATGCTTCAAGGTGTACATAGCAAAAATAATAAGTTAATAAGTGTTCAGGGTGGACTGAACTTTTTCAGGGAAAAAAGAATACAGTGGAACCTTGGTTTTCGTATATTAACAATATTATTAATTATATATTAAATATATATTATATAATAATTATTAATTAATATTAACAAAAACTACATTTTATAGAGAATAGCTGTAGTTTACATGCAGAAAACAATGTAAAAAATAATTATGACGAATAGATAGAACTTATTGTTGATGTGGACTTTCCGTACATCCTGGCGAGATCCAATCCAATATTGTTTCTCTAAATTGCTGGCACTCGCAAATTTCTTTGGCCCCATGGCAGGTTATGTAGCAGTCACACTCAATAAAAAAAATGCACTGACAGTGTGTCAGCAACGCGTCGGGTGCTTTGTTTGAGCACTTGATCTCGAGGAACGACACAATACGGGGCAAACGGACTTGCTTTGTGCAATATTGTGGAAAAACTGAGACAAAATTTTGGTGAACATTTTTGAAGAAAACAGAATTATACAGAAAGTGGGGCATACAAAAACCGACGTTTCAGTAATAATTATTCCAAATGTTATCAAAGCAGGGCAACAAAGCCCAAGATGTGATGTTGACTATAGAGTGGGAAAGTGAGACGTGTGTGACCGAGCAGAGTCATCAGTATCTGAGTACGCATTTTATTGATTCATTTCACTATTGAGTGACTAACTTTACTACTAAGTATGTTAAAAGGTGAGATGCGTCAAGTCTTTGTGATTTACAATGAATAGCTTCTCTTTATTCTTGTATGACAATGTTAAAATGTAACTTAAGACATTGCCCATGTAGTAAATAAAGGGCACCACAGGAGGGCACCAGAGGCAAGCCAAAGTGTATGTAAAAAGAATGTGATGACGACCATAGACCCCGAAATGGAACATGAAGTTGGACGGTGGTACACCCGTCTTTTGACAAATGGCAGGTTCAAGTTATGGGTGTGTAACTTAACTTCTTTTTACGCCTGTATGACAGTTAGGTACCGCAAATGCTCTGATGAAAGCCTCTGTCCGATCAAGTGCAGAGTCTTTTATAGTTGCCGGTGGCGTTGTCTACAAAAGCAAACAACCGACTGGGTCTCTAATTAGCGCTGAATCAAAAAACAGGCATTAACAGCTAAGGCAGTCGGCACCTTCTTGGTGTATTTTTTTTACCACCACAAGATGGCAGTAGCTGCATTTGAAGTATTATGAATGGTCAGAAGCTTTATCTACCTCTGCATGTGCTTTAAATTAGTTAACTTAGTTCTGAGACTCAGGCATTTCACACTTGTTTAAGATGAACGCATCGGTATTAATGCTGGCTGAGAAGTTTGCTCCTTACAGCTATTACAACATTGGTTCTGTTGCTGCTGTGTAGTGCAATATAACTTCTTTTTCCACTTGTTTGATATTTAACGTTGTATATAGGCTTAATAATAACAGTTTTAAATAATAATGAAGTTTGTCAACCAGTACCTGATATCGGGCTGAGTGGTTTGCAGGACGGCGAGCTGCTGCCAGGGTGCGTCCCCCCCTCCCCTTGTGCTTCCTCCCTGATCTTCCCCCTCACGTCCCCCCTCACTTGGTCTTCCTCCCCGTCTCTGTTGTCCTCAGCTCCCGACTCGCTGTCGGACGGCTCGGGCGAGGTGACGTTGACTTCCACGCTTGTCTCTCCGGGTTGAGGCCTAGCGGCCGCTGCCACCCTCTCTGTTTCCGAGTGGCAAGACGAGGCTGAGGTGGGAGGGGGAGGCGTGCGGGAGTCGGACGCCGGGGCAGAGGAGGGCGCCAGGTCAGTCTTGGTGTCCTCCGTCGAGACCTCTGTTGCTCCTGATGTTTCTTTCTGCTTCTGGAGCTGCTCCTTTTGCAGGCTGCGCTGCTTCTTGCGGAACTTGGCCCGCCTGTTCTTGAACCACACCTGACCACACAAATGAACAGTGCTGAGTTCGGAAAGGTGAAAGGTCAAAAGTCAAGAAGTTTGTAGGCGTTCTACCTGCACGCGGGCCTCAGGCAGGTTGGTGCACATGGCCAGACGCTCTCTCATGACCACGTCGGGGTAGTGCGTCTTCTGGAAGGTCTTCTCCAGAGCCTCCAGTTGCTGGGCTGTGAACGCCGTTCGACTGCGCCGCTGCTTTCGGTGCTGTGAGCCGTAGCGGGCCTCCAGGATGATGTCTTGAAATGTGCAGCCGTTGAGAAACAACCGACACGGCCGGTTTAATTTACACGCTGGTGCTGCAGCGACGGGACATGAGCGGCGGATACTTACCAGCCAGCCTTTCGGCCAGAGTGAGGGCATGCACCGACGGCCGGTAGTCGGGCGCGTGCTGGGCCTGTTGCGCCGCCTGCTGGTGGAGGTTGTACATGGCACTGAGGGAATTCATGGCATGCAGGGAGTAGCCGTTCACGCCGTAGTGCTGCATGACCTCTGACCTGTCTGTAGCCGGGAAGAAGCCTCGGTCAGTGTCAGCAGGCCTTTGACAAATAAATCCAGCTTGTAAACAATCCAGTGAGAAAATGTCATTGGGATTATTATCAGTTTATGGTGAATGTTTAAATTGGCAATAGGTGGAAAAACAGCAAAATATGTGTGATCTCAAGCTCCTGTGTTTTTTTACTTAGTCGTTAATGCCTTTTATTTAATATTTACAAAAAATAGAGAAAGTGTGCCATTATTTTGCAAATTTGGAAAAGGAGAGATTGTTTATCATAAATGTTTTTACATTTTAATTTTTTAGTATTTTTTCTGATATTTTTTTTACAGTTTGTTCACATAAAATGCCTAAATTGCATTTTGTTTCAAATCGTGGCGTAGTTGTCCTGAGCTGTCACTTTTTTTAAAACATTTTTATTTAAAAAGAGTACATATTTATAATTTGTTCACAAAGTATATTTGAATTAAATTTAGCTTAACATTGAGTAAATGTCATTGGCTGTCATATTTTTCATCTTTTTTTGCGTTAGATAAGGTAAGATTTTTTTTAACAATTTGTTGACATGTAATTTGCTTTAAATTATTCAGAGAATGTCCAATTTTTCCCCAGTCGTTCAAAAAAAATGTTACTGTTAAAACATTATGTTTAACACTAATGATATTTCTACAGACTGAACTTTTGGCACTTGGCACTTTTAACATTTCTGATACATTTTTAAAAATCGTTGTCACTTTTTACATTTGTTTTTATATTTTCATATCATCTTTCATGTGTTTTCGGTAATTCAATATAAATTTGGTCCTTTAAAAAAACAAGAGTGCATTATTGCACACTTATTTTCCCAGCTTTTATTTCTTTTGATTTGAATGGGTTTTTTTTGTTTGTTTGTTTGTTTTGTTTTTGTTTTTTTAATCCGTGTCAGTGTTTCGTACGACTGACACATTTGCGTGGGGTTGTCCCGGTGGTCTCCTGTCTAATGTGAGTGCAAATAGGTTTGAACTGTCGTGGGCTTTTAATTTATCCCCTGAATGACGTGTAAAAGGTCGACCAGCATGTGTAAGTGTGTGTAACTGTGTGTGATCGAATCTATCGAAATAGCATTTTCACGCTGTTTTTATGTTTTTAATTATTTGACTGTGCATGAGCCTCAAGCAGTATTCGTGTAATCTGAACCATTTTTTATGATAAACTGGAAAAGATGTGGGGGGGAAAATCAACATAATACTCTCTTGGCCTCGGGCTGTGATTTAACCCTCATTATGCTAATTGCCGTAGATTTATGACTTACACATTTGGCTTGAGGCGAAGCTGTGCGTGGACTTGGAAGTTGCTTCGAAGACGTTGACAATTAAATAAAGTAACGTAAAAAGAATCTAAACAATATTCCAATTTAATTGTGATAGCTAAACATTTTTTTTAATGCTGGGAACTCCGAGCAACACTTTCTGGAAGCAGATGCTAAATGTCTACATTTTATTATAATTTTATTTAACGTCATAAAAAAAACATTAACATGTTAATAATTTCGCCTTACCTCTTTGAGTGTCTTTTTAAATTGAAATATCCAGTACTTTCCCTTCCTTAAATCGTCTCCTCGAAAGTCCTCTGGTGGAAATTCATATTTTAATATATTTTTTATTATTGCGTATCCTTAAGAAGAACGAAAAAGATATCCCGGTTGGTCCTCGGGGTGCAAGTGAGGAGGCTGCTTCAGCTGCCATCACTCGGCCTATAAAGAGCAGCAGGCGGAGTCATGAGAGGTAGTGTCAACCAATCACGTCACGGCTCGGCACCTTGCGGCCACGCCCCCTGTGAGGACGGCGTGATTCCGCCACCTGCTCTGCTGAGGAGTTTCGCATCCGCAATTTCCTGCCACATCTCTCATATAAGTACAGTACATTAGAAACGTACATTCAATTTTAAAAAAATATTTATTTAAACCCCTAATTTTATTTAACGGATCAAATATCAACTTTAACACATGATGAGATGTTGGCGCTAAGTTCCAGATAAATCGTACTGATACTATTTTGCATTATTACCAGCTATTATTTTATTTCTATAAATGATATGTATTTCTATAAATATTAATCCCGTTTAGACGCAATTTTAGACAGTAAGGAGAACCACGCATGGTAATATAAATTGTGTTACTGATTAAGAAATCGCCCCTCAAGTCAGATGCTTCTATGATGTTGTTAATTTACCAGGAAGTGGGATCTAAGATGGCGACCCATGGCTTCTGCTGCAGGGCTCCTTACCTCCAGCAGCTCCTCCTGGCCGGGCCCTAAGGGATTTATTTGGCTTGGGATTTGGTAGACAAGACGCCGTTTCACCCTCCAAAAAATGTCTTAAAATGACTGCTGGTAAGAGGATTAAAACAATAATGCCCCGCTCCTCTTGAAGGTTTTTTTCTCAAAAGATTTCTTCTCCCGAGGAAAAACCGTTTAGGTTGGAATTAAGGGCAGCGAAAAGAAGTAGCCCTTTTTTAATGTAAGTAAAGCTTGCATATATTTTGTGGAGTTGAGAGACAAAAAGGGGGAAGGAAGGCGGAGATGAAATCCTAAACTTCATTGGAGATATTTGGACACCTTCTAGAGGCGTGGGAAAGAAAAAATATTAACAACCAACTTTGTTTCCACAGTGCTAGGTTTTCCAATTCTAACATTCAATTTTTTTCATGCAACGGTTTCTTATTAGTCCATCCATTTATTTCCAAAGTATAAAACTTCACTTTGTTTAATGTTTAGGTATTTTCTTCACCATTTTTGTCACACAGCTGCACTGCACCGCCTTTTGGATCACAGAGGAGCAACAATAGGATTAACTTTGTCAGCCCAAAGAAATTAGAACTTAAAAGTGAAAGAACATCTGCTCAGTGTCTTTATAAAGCAATTAAAACAGCCCAAGTCAACTTTTTTTTACAAAAAAAATAAGCATTTGTCATTTGTCTTATTTTCATATTTCACATACATGTTAACCTTAAATACTAAATAGCATAAAGTTGAATCCAGGATGCAAAACTGATCAAAGATTATGTAAAAAAAAAAAAAAAAAAATCACAATTTTATTTGCTAGATAAACTTGAATAAAAACATGAACTGTTTATTATAACTACATTATATTATAATTAGCCTATTGCCATCAAAATGTACAGGAAAACACGTAATATTTACTCAAAAGTGACGATAATAGAAAGAAAAAGCCTAAAAAATATATATTTAGAATTTTTCCCAAGTTCACTCCCGATTACGCAGCTAGCTTGAGCGTTAGCAGCTAACAAGATAGATATGAATCGATAAGTCACATTAAAGACAAATTCACAAAAAATTAAAAGTGAAAAATAGAATAAGCTACAATACATTCTAGAAAATAAAAATATACATATGGAGTGCAAAAGCAGAGCAGCTATAAGTAAACATATATGCATTCTCATGGATGCACATACTGAAACATTTGGTTTGTGTTCACATAATCGGATCCTGGGCTCAAAAAACGACTCCAACTTATGATTGATTTATTCATAGTTGCAGCTCTTGGGATTTTTACACATTAAATGTTTTTTTTCCACTTCTAGGATGATGATGAGAGGAAGATTGTGGAAGTTTTGCAGCTGCTTCCAAACATGGCTGCTCATTGTCATCACGTTCAGGATGGGAGCCGCTGCTGCGAGCTCTAACTTCCCATAAAGCCCAAATTCATCTCAGATTTTCTGTGGATTTCAACTGCGCACTCATTGTTCTCGCACTCGGCCTGCATTCACCGGCTTTCCCCCCCCCCCGTTTAAGCTCCTCTTCAGATCTAACTCATCGCCTTTCCTCTCCATCATCCTCTCGCCTGCTTTCTCTCAATCTCCAAACTTTTATCCCTGCATCAGGACTTCGTAGGCAGCTCATCCGTGGCGATTTATGAGCCTCCTTCGCTTTTTAATCAGGTTTTATAACGCGTAGATGTTTGTAATTTCACTCCTCCAGTGGCCGGTATAGTGGAGGAGAAAGTGGACGCCTTCAGCCTTCAGAGCCCATTAACTTGTATCATTAGCTTGAACTTCATGAATACATTAGCTTTCCTGGCCTGCAATGCTTTCTCAGTCAAGGTTAGCTCGCACTCATTTGGGTGAAATTAATCATTTTGATGTATGGCTCGGAAAGGGAGCGCTTCCAAGGGACTCCTGTGACTGGAGTAACAAAGCTAACTGCCATCAACAATCCTCGGACTTTCAATTGGACCTCATTCGCTTACTTTGTGTTGAAGAATAATTGCAAACAGTTTACACCTCCAACCATGAACCATTTTAAGGAAAAGATGAGGTTGAAAACAACATTAAGAATGCACAAAATACCACAACTTATAAAGTTTTATTGTTAAAATGTTACCATAACTACCGTAGCTAACAGTAAATGCCTGCAGCACACGCCTGCACACAATGTAGATGTGTAATATCATTAATGCCATCCCTCCTCCCACCTGTTATTCATGATAACCCCACCCTCAAGATTAACAGTGCTTTTCTTTAATACACAGTAACAGTAACACCCCACGGTATACGTTTACGCAACCTCTTTGTGTTGTTTAAAGGTATCACGTAAAGACAACTGTGTAGTCACCTCGCAAATGAAAGTGTCTGTCGGTCTGATTATGCTTCGATTGACATAATTTTTGAATGAAGACAAAGTTTTCAGGGTTCTTCCATGGCAGACACAAATGCAGTCGTCTTTCACGACATCGCGTTTTTGTTTTGTGGTGGACTATCGCCTGTTGTTAGTCAAAACATATTGAAAGACAAGTTATATGTAGTATTGTGTTCATCTTACATTGATGAGACATGACATGAGATTACGTTACCGTTACACTGCATGGAGTCAGCCATGGCATGTCCCACATGATGGAGTGAAAAGATTTCCTCCCATTCTGTGTGGAAGTGGTAAGTTTTTGGCTTCTTACTTGCCCTTCCCCACTCTATTTGAAACATTTTCATAAGTTTAGAATAAATAAATGGGAGGCTAACTTGTTAGCTCAGTAGCATGTTATGTTTAAAGCGGTTTAGCATCTCTTGTGTCCTGCAGTGGTCTCATTGCCTGCGCATTACAGTTGAGCAGTGTGTTGTAAACAAACAATAATAGGAGTGTAAAGGTGACTATGGGGTGTTATTTCATGTCTACGGGGCTCTAATGATGGTACAAATGATATTTCGGAGGTCATAAACAGGTTTTCTATGCTCTAACTACAAAAATATTCCATTTATTAATATTGAATCCTACTATGCAGAAATTGAGGAATCTGGAATCAATTAACCACAATAAATGCGGGCCGACTGTACAGTGGCACCTGTAAAGCTAGGCAAGTTTTTAAGAAAAAATACGCCTCTCAAGTCAAACAAAACTCATGATGTCACATGAAACCTCAGCCAACATAAAAGGATTAACTCTAGTTCGAATATTTCAATATTAACAGTGCTTAACTTCTTTTTACACCGGTCTCCTGTGTGTGGACAAGTAGCATGCAGTTATTCAAGACTGAAGACGGGAACCCGCTGGTGTTCAAAAGCAAGTAAGTACCAAAGGCGCTCCATCCTTAAAGACCATGTACAGCTCTTGTTTGTAAAGGTGACCACAAGTCGTCCGTTTTCTCGCCAGTTTATCCCGGTGTGATCCCGTGGAGGCAAACCGGGGCTCCCAAACGGTTCCTCTGGCAGACGTGACATATCGAGGTTGGCAGGTTTGTTTCCTCCCTCTTTCTCAGAGCCGCTCTTTGGTTGCGCCCCTCAGGCTGCGGCCCAGCACAAGGGTTCCTATTGTCAGGGCCTAATCCAGGGGCTACACAGCTTTAGCAACATGGTGGGATAAAAGCCCATCAAACCACTACTTTATGGGGGAAAATCTTTCCTAATCCCTCGCTTTATCTAAACAAAAGGAGAGAAACAAGAGGATAGAAAGAAATTGTGCAGACGCAGGGCAAGATGCAAAGAAGTAGTTTCACTGGGGAAGCTAACCATTTTTGACAGGCTTTCACTAAAGGATTGACAAAAAACGGACACCGGGATTCTCTTTAAAAAAAAGGTCCATTCAAGGGCTCCCTTTTTTCTTCTCAAATTGAGCTTTAAGATCCTCCGAGGGATATGTTGAAATTAGCCAGATTAGATCCTGAAAGCGGACTTGCAGGGAGGGGGGGGCACCTGTCAGATTTGGAACCCACCTCCCTGCAAAAATTGTTCTCTGCTCTGATGATGTAAACAAGCGACCCCCTGTGAGATCTTGAACTTTTGCTCGCTTTTGGCCAACCTGTGAACACATTTAAGAAGGAACTTTGCCAAAGACAAGACGCTAATTGTGAAAGCAGCACATAAATTAGCTTCTAGAACCATCCCGTTCCGCGTATGACGGACAAATCCAGTGACCCTGTTTCGTGTTGGATGCCAATTCCAATTTCTGTCTTTTGCCAGTGTGGCAGCTGGCTCCGAATCCCGAGTGTCGCATCCGAAACTCAATTTTTCTGCTGCTGCCTCTAAATGTGTCACCGGAGGACCATTTCGGTCCCAAAGAGTCCAGCAGAGATTGGTTTGCTCTGGTTCAACAAGTCTCAGATGATAATTTATGGCCTGTCCTCATAAGACTTTAAAGAACTTATACATCAAGAGTACGAATGGAGTTTTGCTGGAATGCAATTTGTCCCCCACCTCCCCCCGGCACAGTGCCCCCTGCTGGAGTGTGCGGATGCCCCCCTGTAATGGGGTAATTAAGAGATAGCAGGCTGGGGATGCTCAGGAGGGAATGAGTGATTAGTCATTCATTACATGAGCTTAGAAGGAGGAAAAGGAGGAAGTGGTCGAGTGAAAGAGAAGGGAGGGGATGCCACTGGAGCATTCAGAGAAATTGCCAATGGATTTATCCCGGCGTAATTAACCATCACCCAGGGAAGGGGACTTCACAAACCTACAGCATTGTCAGCCGTCAAGAACACCTCATGAAGTAATAGCTGTCACTCTGATTGGGATATTTTAAAATGGATTTCAATGTTCAATTTTTAAAAAGTGTAAAATTCCTTTGCCCATCGAGAGGGACATTACCTCCTGCCGGGAATTACAGGTGTTTTAGGAAATCTTATGGGGACACAAAGTTACAAAAAGTAAAAAAAAAAAAAAACAACAAAAAAAAAACAACCTAAAAATACACTACTGGTCAAAAGTTTTAGAACACCCCAATTTTTCCAGTTATTTGTTGAAATTCAAGTCATTCAAGTCCAATTAATAGCTTGAAATGGTACAAAGGTAAGTGGTGAAGTGCCAGAGTTTAAAAAAATAGGTAAGGTTAACCAAAACTGAATTATATAAATAATGTGTATTTCAAAATTACACAAAAAGGCCTGTTTTAGGGACCACAAAATGGGTCAGCAATTTCAAGGTGTTCTGCAGAAATGGAGGTTGATCAAGCCTTGGCAGTCGGAACAACTAATTCCTACAGGTCTTCCAAATTCTGGAGTACTTACTACCTCCCCTGTCTGCATAAAAACAGTGTTCAGTACTACACCCTTATGAACATCAGTTGAACAGCGTTGTACTGGAGAGAGTAATTTGTTGCTACGAAAATGGCAGGAAGAAAGGAAATTAACAAAGGAAGAGAGGCAGACCATCTTAACACTTAAAAATGTAGGATTTTCCTCCAGAGAAATTGGAGTGTTCTAAAACTTCTGACCGGTAGTGCAAATACAAATAAACAATTTACACATGTATTTGTTATTTAATATTTTTTGGGTTTTTTTACATTTGCTGAATTAAAAAATTGCAGTTCAAAGCTATTTTGTTTGCTTTTGTGTACAGAATGTTGAAATATAATATTAGCTGTGAACTGCATGTTATTTATTTATTATGTAAATGTATACATAAAAGACTATGATTACTGTAAATAAATTGTGAAAACTAGCTTTAGTTTTGCTTTACTGTTTTTATTTTTAGCACTTCACGGCTATTTTTTCATTCATCTTTCTTTCTAAGAATTTTTGTAAAATTATTCTAATTGGTCTCTGTTTGGCGTCACTGTGAGTGGGATGATTTTAAAATGGATTTCAATATTCAGTTAAAAAAAATAAACAGCAAATTTTTTTAACTGTGATATTGAGGGAGAGGGTCAGTATCTCCTGTGGGGAGGTAATGTGTTTTTGGCAAATCTTACATGTACACAAGGTTACAAGGTGAAACAAAAACTGCAAGTAAAAAAACACCAACTAAATAATAATAATAATAATAATAATAATGATAAAGAAATACAAATTAAACAAATCCCGCGTGTATTTTTTTAATTTAATAAAAAATTATGTATTGCATTTAATTTTATTTCACAGCTCTTTTGTTTACTTTTGTTTTGTAGTATAGTTTAAATATGAATCTGTGAACTGCAATTTTTACTGATATATTGATTAATTTAAATGCATGCATAAAATACAGTATAACAAAGAAAATAACTTAGCTGTTCCAACAAGTTTTGTCTTTGTTATACTTTTTTTTTCCCCCGATCTTGTACGTTTAAAATAGCAATTCACACCTATTTTTTTCGTCTGTAGTTCATCTGTAGTTAGTTTGTTAGCAACAGCCAATGCAAAGGAACAAAGAGCTGTTTTCTAATATTTGACCCTTCCATGTAGCCTGTCATGATCATACTGTACAGTTGAACAGCCCTATCATAATAAACACATTGCTAAATTAATTCAGTCAAATAAAAAGGGACATTATTATCATACAGCTCATGTATTGGATCTCATTGTTATGTATTGTGCAGATGTGCGCAATGAAGTGCCCGCCATCTCTAAGCAAACAAGCTGCATAATGCTTTTTAGAACACGCCTCAATGTGAGTGTGCGACGAGTATTACGGAGTAGAATATTTCCCTCTAAGAACACTTGCACGTCGCGCACAATGTCCCCCATCCACTCTTTGACTGCTGTGATCCTATAAAGTCCATATTCTCGTCTTCATAGTCCTCCCAAAGCCAGGCTCCCATCCAGGAGTAATCCTCTCTGGTCCATATGAGCCGCACAAAGCAGCACACTCTTACACGGAGAAGTTGATTTTTCTCCGTCTGTTTTATCTGATTTGGGAGCACTTAGAAACAGCTCCAAGTCTTTTCCTCCATTAAAGTAAGACGTGTGTGTGCGCAATAGTGCTATATGTACCTCTCGACATCTGTCTTTTGTTTTCAAATCTGCTCAGCCACACTCTAAAGCATCTGCGGGTCATCTGGATTCAAACGTTCAGAGAATTGAGGCTCATCTGTGGAGCTTAAAGAGGAGTTGTGCTCTTCTTTTCTTCAAAGGCCATCATTCATCACAATAATGGCTGCTGATATCTGATCAATGAGCAGTATTAAACCTGAAGCATACTTTTGCTTGCACATACGGACACTGGGCCTCCTCCCATAAGCTTTATTCATAGTGTTTTATGAAATGAGCATAGAGGATTGTTTTATTGTTGCTTTATAATCTGGTTTTTAGGCCGTGTTCTGCAAAAAGCCTTCTTAGAAAGGCTTTGGCTGACCTCCAGAGCAGAGCCACTTCCAGCATTAAGCCACTGAGGTCGAGCATTGTGACATCTGCGGGTATGTCAGAACCTAAGACACCTGTTTTTGAAAAGATTGATATAGTTATTTAAAAAATCCCCTGCAAAAACCACAGAAAAGGCTGTAATATGCATGCCAGGCCACTAGTTGATGATGTTACATTGTCAAGAAACACTACACAACGGCTTGATGATTTAAAGTACAACCTTCAAAGTCACACGCCAAATGTCGTACGTGGCGTTCAACCTAAACCAGTAATATGCCTCAAAAGTAAAACCAAACATGGATTTCAAACAGACTTTAACAGCGTGTGTGTTTTGCTTTTCCTTTGGCTTTTTATGGCAGTTACGCTTCCGATTCCACCAATACTTATCTGCAATAAGCTACCACAAGACGTCTTCAAAGGGTGAGTAGTTTTCTTTATTTTACTTTTATTTAATGTTATTATTATACAGCGGTTAAGTAATGTCTACGTATTGCTTAAGCACATTGCTTTTACAGTTAACTGTTTTATGCTGGTGACAAATTCATTCTTATGGGATGATTTGTTTTGATTGGGCTGGGGGGGTACTGACATCTGCTCCAATAGAGCCAATGTAGTTGAGTAATGTAGTATTTATCTGCTCCTAATGAGTGCTGATTAGCTGCCTGCTGAGCTGTAACATGAGCATACAAGCCAAAAATACACAGTGTGGGCAAGGCGAGTGTTTGAGTGATGATGTTGCAATTAAGTCATGGTTTCCACGCTTGGGGTCAGTTTTTACTGGGTCACCGGTCCTTTACCTGCACAGTATATTGTTATTTTATTATATTCTGTTGTTATTGGGGAAAAACATTATCACCTTAATTGCAGATTGGTTAGGAGAAATCACACACGGTAGTATTACTGCTTCATAGTGATGTGTATAGTGTTCATTTTGACTTTTTAAGTTAGGCTCCATTTCTTATGAAGGGCTACTATTCTTACTATTGCGGTTTTTGCTATAGATGACCAAATATGGTACTCTTTCCTACAAAGGGCTACCATTTCTTACTTTGCTCATTCTACTGTAGGTGACCAGATATTGTTCTCTGTTTGGTGAAGCTCATTTTTGTTTTTCTTCTCAAAACTGTACCTTTTATTTTAATTTAATTTAAAATAGTCTGCAAATGTAAAACAAGTTATTATTAATTTATTAAAGTACCTATCAGAAAATAAGAAATAATGATAAAATACCGACAAATATATTTTTATAATGCAGTATAAAATATTAAAATACATTTCATTTACTTATTTCATATTTACATACTGGCTAATAATGGTACATTTGGATCCCTCTTGTGCATGAATATGAATGAGATGCTAACCCACATGGGAGTGTCATAGAAGCTGATGACAGTGCAGGAAAGGGATGCATGGGGACTTCTCACTCCGCCCTGTCACTGATATGATAGAGTGGCCACTTTCACATTGTGTGTATGTGTGTGCGCCTCAGATCCCGTCCCATCAGATGGTTATGAATAATGTATTGATAGCCAGCCCCCTGTGGTATAGTCCTCACAATCCAGTCAGAGTGTGTGTGTGTGTGTGTGTGTGTGTGTTGTGTTTAGCCTGCCCAGCTGGCAGGGGTCACAGGGGGGATGCACAAACACACACGCACACACAAACACACACACATTATGTCCCAGTCCCACGAGAGGTGTGTATATGTGTGTGTGCATGTTCCCTTTTCATCATCAATCAGCAGTGTAAACTGTTTAACAACGACAATGAGGCTATTAAGAGGCCCCCCTCACTTCAGGGGCACAAGTGGTGATAATTACCCAAACATGAAGTTGTCACTCTTCACACGCCTCCTCGGCATCTGCCCCCTTTTTCTTTCTTTTTTGTGTGTGTGCCGAGACGAGCGTGACACTGAGATGGACAGTAATTGGTGAGATTGATTTTTAAAAGCGTGTTCATTTAACCCCCCTCTATTGTCCGTATGGAGCATTTTCATTAAGCTTGATAGATTCTACAGCGTGTTCCGTGTCACCACCATTACATTTAATACTCCTGCAACATCTTGTGATCATTTTTAGCAAAGGAATCTGTTAATTGTACTTTAAATGCAAATCAATTAACATTCTGACTTGTTTTTTTATTTCATTGTACTAATTATAACCAAGGGGGAATTGTGGTTTGTGCCACGAAATGCCACTGAAAACACATAAATATATTTGAAGATATACTGTAATTGTTCTCACAGTTGGGCCTGTAAGTGCTGGGAGATACCCTTAACTGTAAATATCAGTACAATATGGTACCAAGTAATGCAGATTTAAAAAAAAAAACAACCTTTAAACTAGTGTTTATTTAGAAACCTTAATTAACATCAGTACCTCTCTTTGCTCATTGGCTAGGAGAAATCACATTGTTTTTTCCTTCCTTTTTTCCAGAGGTATTAGACATATTGTATGTCTTTTACCGCCAAATATGGTTCCTTTCCCAATGAAGGGTAACACATTGTAGTTAATGATGAAGTGACCTTTTATTGTGGGCAGTCTAAGGCACACCTGTGCACAAATCATGGTGTCTAATCAGCATCTTGATATGGCACACCTGTGAGGTGGGATGGATTATCAGCAAAGGAGACGTGCTCACTATGACAGATTTAGACAGATTTGTGAACAGTATTTGAGAGAAATAGTCATATTGTGTATGTGGAAAAAGTTTTAGATCTTTGAGTTCATCTCATAAAAAATGGGAGCAAAAACAAACGTGTTGCGTTTCTATTTTTGTTGAGTGTATTATTAGTGCAACTAAAGTTATTGAATCCCTGCAGAGTTCTGAGAAAACATTTTAAAAGTTCTTATCTATTTGTTAAGAAAATTATAAAGTTGATATTCTGTCTATGTATTGATCCATTTTTCGGAGTCATTTATTTTAAGCAGGGCCATTTTGGGCCCCACAGCCCAGAACATTTTGTTAAAAAAAAACAAAAAACGCTAGGGTCGGACTGGAAAGTTGTCTCTGAGCCCAAATATCACACACACTCTTTTCAAGCAGTAATATGCAGGAATTTGATGGTAAAGCAACATCTAAAAAGTAATTGTGACATTACACTGACTTGCGATAAGGAAAAAAGTATCCCTTTTGTGGCCATGGTGACGCCAAATCCTGGAAACATCTCCCAAACATGTTTACCATTACTTTTATGGAAGTTTTGGCAATGCTATGTATGCCACAAAATTCGAAACAGAGTTCTTTATTAGTGCTCAACAGCATCGCACAAACAAACCTTGACGAACGCCATCGCATAGCCTCGAAACTCATGAAGCTAATCCATGATATTGATCAGTGCGTTTCCTATGGGCCCTGGTAATCCATCAAGTCTAACAGTGCGGAATAGGCCTAATTTATATCATCTGAAAGGTGTAATCAAAGATGAATGAGCCCCAGCGTGATAGAAATGTGCACTGGGTCATAATTTCTAGCTCTGTGAGTAATGATAGTTGAGGATAGAAAATACTCTGGATATAAACTTCAGTGTAATTTGTGCAATATTTTATGAAATGAAGAGGAAATTGAATGCCCCTCAGGTGGTAGAATTTGGATTTTGGGGGCGAAAAATACGACTCTGACGTTTTCCACAGGCTGAACTTTGTCATGCGAGACTCCGGTGTATTTTGTGTTGCTTTTTTTGTTTTTTGAGGGGGGATGTCACGACAGGAGGGTACCCATGATGGGAACAACGAAAAATGTGATGATAACCCTAGAGCCAGAATGGAGGTTGGGAAGTGGTATGCACTCCCCCACTCATGGCCCACTCATGACATGGCTGCTCAGTGCTAAATGAGCAATATAATTAATTAAATATCAGCTACATAAGCAAATTATTTTTGCCAGCCATATGCTAATGTAAATACCTTGTATATAAAAGCATAGTTGCTAATAACTAGCATAATTTTTTTTTGTTCCCTCTCCCTTTTGCGATTGACAGGTCAATGGTGAGTAGTTTATTTAAATTTTATTATATACTGACTTGACAGTTAAGATTGTTAAAATGTTGCCAACATGTACAGTTAATAAAGTTTTTTTTAAGACATTATTCCCTGTAGCACTGTATTACAGGAAGTAACCATCCCAACACTGGTACATAGCAGGGATAGGGCATTGTATGCATGAATCAAAGTAGCTATAAAAGGTGTACCTGAGGCGCTATGAAAAGCAGTCGGCTTCTTCTAATCTTACACAAACGTGCATAAAGTCTGTGTATTTTCATCCAAGTGCAATTTTCTTCATCGAATTAGCGAACAACAGCTTTAGTCTCATCACAAAAGGGAGGCTCATGTTGCATGCTGACCCTGAAGGCTGAGAGATGGCGGCGGCGGTTTGAGGGAGTGTCTGTAAATATAAGTGCAAATATATATAAACGTTTCCCCCTCTTTAAAAGCCACTTAAGAAGTGCAACCCTTTAAATAAGGCCAGGAATAATCTGTTTCCCTCGTCGCGCTCGATGCAGCGGAGGGATTTGCAGAAACATTCGCCAGTTGACACAGATCTACATAATCATTTTAAGTTTCTAGCCGCTCCTTCCAATGATTCTCCTGCTGTCACTTTAGATACCGCTAAAACTGATTTGGGCGCCCTAATCTCCCGCTATTTCTTCGACTTGAAAAATCTCTAATATTATAAGCAGATTATTTCATTTATAATTGATTGAGTGCATTTGCCGGAGTGCCACTTCAAAGTTGGCTGAATTAAAGATGCCTTTAAGACGCCGGCTGCCGGGCGCTGCCAGTCGCCGGGTGGGGTGGGAGGTTGTGTTTGGGAGTAGAGGAGAGATTGGGGGTGTCGACTCTATATGTTGTAAGGATGGGAGGGAGGGGAGAGAGAGGAAAAGTGGCATGCAGATTTCTTAAAGTGGGCTCAGGAAAAGTATCCCACTCTTGAGGAGGCATCAGGGGACACCAGGCGTGTTGCGTTCACTTGCCTCCGGGCATGTCCTTCCTCACTGTTGCTTGATGAGATCCATTCAGGTGAAGTAATAGACTTAAATGCAGTTTGTGTAAAACTTATCATCATAAAACCGTTAACTGTACAGGTGATATTTTAAATACATTTTAAACTATCATGTAAGCGCAACGAGGCGGTAACCACTGTATATTAAAACTAAAATAAATTCAACTGATTATCTTTGAGGCTGTCTCACGGACACAACAGGACAGTTTACAGTATGATACTGTCACTTACAGGTGTTTTATAGTGATTACTTTATTGTTGTTTATTGCAGTGTATTTACAGTGTGCGATCATCTGCTTGATAAAATTAATTTGTGTTCTGCCCTATTATTGATTTTATATTTATTGTTGTATTTTTACTCATTGTACTGAGCAGCCAAACCCTTTTTTATGTCGCCATGAGCTACATTTCTGGTTCTGGTTTTATCATCACAATTCCACTTATCACTGGGAACCCTTAACAAAAAAGATAGGAAAACACACTTGTGGAGTTAATACTTTAGAGCTGAGGCGTCCCAAGTGCCATGCCACTTGGGGGGCCATTTTCAGGCCACAGCTTGTTTTTGTTCGCCCCTCAACATATTCTAACAAATCAGATATTAATGAATGAATTCACAAATTCATTATTAATAAGATATATGGTGGTGTGAAAAAGTGTAATCAACTGCAATCAAGGGTAGGGATGAGCAAGTACACCACTATCTGTATCTGTATATGTATATGTATCTGTATCTGTATATGTATCTGTATATGTATCTGTATATGTTAATGTATATGTGTATGTATATGTGTATGTATCTGTGTCTGAATCTGTGTCTGTATATGTATCTGTATATGTATATGTGTCTGAATCTGTATCTGTATATGTATCTGTATATGTATGTATCTGTATATGTATCTGTGTATGTATCTGTGTCTGAATCTGTATATGTATATGTATCTGTATCTGTATATGTATCTGTATATGTATCTATATGTATATGTATATGTGTATGTATATGTGTATGTATCTGTGTCTGAATCTGTGTCTGTATATGTATCTGTATATGTATATGTGTCTGAATCTGTATCTGTATATGTATCTGTATATGTATGTATCTGTATATGTATCTGTGTATGTATCTGTGTCTGAATCTGTATATGTATATGTATCTGTATCTGTACATGTATCTGTGTCTGTATCTGTTCACCCATCTAAATTATCCGTACTATCTGTACTCGTAGTGGGCGGGGCATAACACAACATGGGCGTGGTTTAACCGTAAATGGGTGGGGCTTAAATTTGTTATTTTAAGTCTGAAATTGACATGGATTGATCAGAAGTTACTATAGTTATTGTTTATTATTCAGCTGTATGTGTACTGTGTATGTGTGTAAGTGATATGTCAGACTTTATTATTTTATTTTTTTAATGATCTGTGTGAAGTTGGTGATTCATGCAAACATCCACTGATGGAAAAGAGGGAATTAATCTGTCAGCCTTGTTTACTGTATTTTTCTCGAAAGCACCGCGTTCAGTACTACAAGCAAAGTTTTCCACCTGAGTTTATATCACCAGCCAAATTATAAGCAAGCAGGCGGGAAAAAAAAAAAAAAGCCGGCAGTGACTGATGCGTGAGCCGTGTACAGCTGTCTTGTGAAATGCACCACATACGTTACGAAACAAGTTTAAGATTACATTGTGCATACTGCAACGTATTGAGAGGGGTGTCATATTTTACCTTGCTTATGTATATAATGTAGTATGATAGCCATACAGGCAGAATGTTTGATGCAGCACTTGTGCAGGTGTATCTAATACTGTGACCGGTCAATGCAGGTTACTGTTAGCACCGTCTGTGTACTGACAACAAAAAATTAATAAAATTTGTATATTGTAGGCAGCACGCCTGTTTTTTGATGACTTAATGGAATAAGACATAAAAAAATTTCAAGGAAAAAAGCGGTCGTGCTACCCCAATTGAGTTGCATAAGTGACTGATGCAACACAAGCCTGCACAGCGCTGTCTTGTCAAATGCACCGCGTGCTTTACGAAACAAGCTTACCAAGTAACTTTAGATACAAACCGAAATAGAGGTGAGCTGAGGAAAACCTAATAAAGTGGAGACGGTGAGCAACGTCACACGAGCCGTTTTCAACTTGCCAATTGCACCGTGTCCGTGAATGAGGCACCGATCAACTCCTCTGTGGCTCCAGCCTGCACAGGCTGTCTTAGGAGGGGTGGTCGCTGTATGTGACTGGCCAATCACAGAGCGTGAAGAGTGAATACATAATGAGGATTTTCTTTCATCACGGTTTACGGATAATGACGAGATGTACTCGTTTCATGCTCATATTCGGCAAAAATGCATCATCCGTAACCGGTACTCGTTTATAACGAGTTTCCGGCTGATCAAGCGTTTGTGATAACTTGCAGTGAGTCTCATACAGCGCTGTGGAGGAATTTTGGCTCACTCATCTTCGCAGAATTGTTGTAATTCAGCCACGTTGGAGGGTTTCCAGCATAAAGCACCTTTTTAAGGTCACGCCACAGCATCTCAATAGGATTCAGGTCAGGACTTTGACTAGGCCACTCCAAAGTCTTCATTTTGTTTTTCCTCAGCCATTCAGAGGTGGACTTGCTCGTGTGTTGTCCTGCTGAAGAACCCAAGTTGGTTTCAGCTTGAGATCATGAACAGAATTCATGGTTCCATTTATCACAGCAAGTCTTCCAGGTCCTGAAGCAGCAAAACAGCCCCAGACCATCACACTACCGCCGCCATATTTTACCGTTGATATGATGTTTCTTTTATGAAATGCGGGGTTACTTTTACGCCAGATGTAATGCAACACACACCTTCCAAAACATTCAACTTTTGTCTCATCAGAGTATTTTCCCAAAGGTTTTGGGGTTTATAAGATGTTTTCTGGCAACATTGAGACAAGCCTTGATTTTCTTTTTGTTCAGAAGTGTTTTTTGTCTTGGAACTCTGCCATGCAGGCCATTTTTGCCCAGTGTCTTTCTTATAGTGGAGTCATGAATACTGACCTTAACTGAGGCAAGTGAGGCCTGCAGTTCTTTGGATGTTGTTGTGGGGTCTTTTGTGACCTCTTGGATGAGTCGTCGCTGCGCTTTTGGGGTAATTTTGATTGGCTGGCCACTCCTTGGAAGGTTCACCACTGTTCCATGTTTTCGCCATTTGTGGATAATGGCTCTCACTGTGGTTCGCTGGAGTCCCAAAGCTTTAGAAATGGCTTTATACTGTAACCTTTTCCAGACTGATACTGTAGATCTCAATCTCAGTTGTGTTTTAACAGGGGGGCAATCACTTTTTCACACAGGGACATGTAGGTTTGGATTTTTTTTCTCCCTTAATAATAAAAAGTTTCATTGAAAAACTGCATTTTGTGTTCAGTTGTGTTGTCATTGACCAATAACAGTATTTATATTTTTCTGATCATTTTGAACATTTAAGTGTGACAAACATGCAAAAAAAAGTAGGAAATCAGGATAGGGGCAAACTCTTTTTCACATCACTGTATTATTAGATATTACACATATGTTTTGTCACGTATAACACAAAGTTAAGAGGTGGATTTTTTTTTTTTAGTATATAGACCTATATTGGATTGGTTTTAGTGTATTTAATGTGCAAAATGTATCAAAGTGCCCCCCCTGCATCCTTGAATCTTTCTATATGCAGTCCTTTGCAGAAAAAGTTTAAACACCCCTCAACTGATATCTCACATGATGATGGTTTGAACTGAGAATTGTTCTACTTTTGGAGCGTTCCACTGTATCTTTCTTTACTAAGTGAAACCCTTTCTTTTTCTTCTTCATCTTAAATTCTTTGTAGGGTCCAAAAGTCTTCATGCGACTCAAATTGGAATCTTCATCTTTTTTTTCCGTTTACAGATGGAGACCTCTTGCAGCCTTCTCATTGGCGTTCCGCTGCCTGAAACACCTCCTCTTATTGGTCCACTTTGAGGGTCTTTATTAAAGCAGAGAAAAGAGATGGTGAGTCTTTAAAGACACACTCACAAACACACACACGCAGGCTCGCGCACAAGCACGCATGCACACACACACACACACACACACACACAGAAGATATGGCCTATTGGAGTGCTTAGTTCTGACTAAATGAGTCTTGACAGTGAGGAGGATGCTCGGCCCGGTATTGTACACCCCCCACCCCCCACACGTATCTCTCCGCCTTAGATGCTCTGACTCCCCCCTCCCCCTGTCCGGCAGCAGCACCATAGCCCTACCACATCATAATCCTCTTAACGCTCTGCCTTATTAACCATTCATCTCAATGACATGAAAGCAATCGGCGAAAAAAGTGTATGAGAGGGGAGGATGGTTTGTGTGAGGTTTGAGGGTTGTGGGGGAGCAAAAGGGGAAAAAAATAAGTAAGCAAATTATTTCCCGGACCCTTTCGCTACCCGGCAATACTTTCACATTTGATCATGTGACAAGTGTATCTAAGTCGGGTCATTTGAGAAAGAGCGTCGCCTAAATTGAATTCCAATTAAGATGGCTGGGCAGATGATGAATAAATGGATGATCCATGTGGCTTTTGACTTTTTTCAATTTGGCAAATTGGGCATTGCTGATCCCTCTTACTCCCCCACAACTCCCTCCCACCCTCCTCCCAAACACCAGAGGAAGTCACTCATTAGGGTTCATTTGTGAATCAAGTTTTCATTTAACCCCATTCACCGGCCATTTCCACCCTGCGTGCTCACCATGGCACCACCTGGAAATGAATTCTCAGTCACTCTACTCAGTTTTTGCCCCCACCCACTGAGGCCAAAATTCTTGGGTCTCTTTAAAGAGCCAGACTGAGCCTTCCCTTTGTCTATGAAAGCTACTAGTTGTTACAGAACACTGAATGTGGTCCTATACCAAACACAGCATCACTATACAGTATTGCAAAGGTCAGTACACATCTCCCTTTTCAGGAACCATTGTATTCAACATGTCAAAGTACATGTTAGAATTCATGTTTCTCCTCAATGAACCCAGTCAGCTCCCCAGTGTAGATGGCACTCATGCATGGCACTACCAGCCACCACCATGACTTTGACTTTCTCGCTACTCACTTAAATTACCCGCTTTCTAGACAATGACAATAGTAAAACTCTACAGCTATACAAGCTGTGTGCTGACTACTCTAAAGTATATGCAAGTTTACTTACTATGGAAGTGTCCCTTATACTAAAAGATAGCTGAAATGTGAGATACTGCAGGCCACAAGTAGCTATAAGGGGAGTCTTAACATTAATATTAGAGAGAGAAAAGTGGTTTAACAGGCAGTTCATCCATCTTTTCTCCTCCAGTATAGCTCCAGCATGAAATACAGCACTGCTCCACATGTGTTGTGGACCCGCTGAGATAAAATGTGCCTTTCCTTTCAGGCGCCGACAAGTGAAACACCGTAACCCCTGTTAGGCCCACTAAAGACACCATGTCCGCAGGCTTTGTAAGGTCTATTTGCCTTGCACACATCTTGTTTTCTTAGGGCCTCCTCAGCACTCTAAAGACCTTTTCAAAGAGTTTATGAAGGCCCGTAAAAAGCCTTTTCCGTGTTTGCTTTGGGGAATAGTCTGCTGACAGGCTGCTAAAGGAGCATGTCGATGCACGGGTCCCAAAGTGTTTTGGGTTAAGAGCACCACTGCTGAGGAATCCGCCCCTTTCTCGGGTAATCTGTCACACCGCCTTCCGAATAAAACACAGTAGAGATTTTGACACAGTCCTGTCAGGGTTCACGTTTAGTTGCCGTGCCCTTTGGCCACGAGGCAGAGTAGAGGTGAGGGAGTCATTTCAAGCTGTAAAACACACTCGATCAAGCGGTTGCCTGATGAGGACTTTATTAACACGAAAATTGTCTTATATTACCAAAGCAGTGATGTTAACACATTAAAAGGGGTAAACATTGCAAGTCGTACACTTTTATGGCATTTAGGAAGTCAAGTTAAGCATATTTCTTTCCATTTTTGAGGATTATACTGTATGTAGCAGTAGTGGAGCAATGTGGATGCAATTACAAATATTTTTATAATGTTCTGCATCAAAAATGAATTCCTTGTTGAGTGTAAGTAAGGCTTTGTACATAATAGTCATGCAAACTACCTTGTTTTCATAAATATGCTAACTAGCTACAGTATGTATGTTCCTAGCAATGACGGTGAGTTTAGCTATATGTGCATGTGTTACACCAGATTGACTATAAAATAAAAAAAAAATAGCCTAGCACTCAACAGAGCGCAGACCTCCTCCAATTACTTGGCGATCTGGTTCCACTCCAATGCAAGTGGACTGTAACAGTGAAGAAAGTAAAAAGACAAAAATTACTTTTTCAACAGTTTCATTGGGATGGGTTCTTGCTCGGCTGGTGTAATTCCTCTTTAGCAGGAATTGGTTGTATAGTTTATCACGATATTATACACTATAACCCTGATAGCCAAGACACAAGCAAAACTTAACATAAGTTTTTTTTCATTTAAAAGTGACTTTGGTTGGGAATGTCTAATAATGGCAAATTATATGCGGCCGAAATGCTGATAAAAAACGTATTTGGTTTTGTCTTAATGCTGGTTGACAAAACACGGCCTAACTTGTCATTCTCGTGAATTGAAGTATTGGGCATAACATTCCCTTCAATAGGTGTCTATGTCGTCAGGTCAGTCGTTCACAGGCCATCGCGCTCGAGTGCGGAGGCTGAATGCCTGCAGGACGAGGTGGTATATTTGCCGTAGCCTGTCGCAGGTGTAATTCCCCGCGGTGGCGTCAGAGCGCCTCAGCTGCGCATTGCCTTGCATATTCAGATTTGGGCTGGGCTGCCATGTGGACTCGGAGATACTCCGCAGCCCCCTCCCTGGCTTCATTCGGAGGGCTTGTGAGGAGCCTCAGCATGGCGTTTAAAAAGGAGATTAAGTTTCCTGCAGAAAGCAAAGCTTCTTAAGGGGGTATCTTTGTGCCTCTCAGCCGCTTGGTCAGTTAGGGATTCGCCGGGGGGGCCTTGCCGTGAACTCAGTAGAGGCGGTGGAAGGCGAGTGGGGGTGCTGACCTTACTCCCAACCCCACACTGAACCACCTTTGGGTGCTTGTGGAAAGACACAAAAGGGGTGGGGGTAACTTCTTTATTGTCATCATTATACGGTCATGAAAAATGACACCCCGTGGGGTATATGACATTTGTGGCGCCCCCTATGGGTTGTAGTCAAAATCCTTTCAAAGACATGCTAGCATACATGTTATACAGATATCTACGTTTTATAATCATGAGACAAATGTTTAAAGACTTATGGTCAATTATGTTGCGAAGTCCTGCCTGTGCGCCCACAAAGACATTTTGATGGTGGACAATTTTTCAACCAATCTCAAATTACAATTTTTAAAAATTAAAAAAAATTGTCAGTCTCCTAAGGGTGTGTGCCAAAGTTTGTGATTTGGCACACACTCAAAAGTTCAGCAGGTGTTTTGTAAAGCGTGTTGAGCTGTGAGAGAAATTTCAAGTCAAACTGACTCCTAGTATTTGATACCTGCACCACCATGTGGTGTAGTGGTCAGAAAAATAATAGCAGAGGAAACACAGTAGCTGTGCATAAATAAACACATACAGTCATGCTTTTTCACATGACTGTAGTTCAGTTTAGTGGATGTAACATTACCTTTTCTCTGCTTCCAAACATGGTTCCTCACCCAAACAAGGGCCCTTCTCTCCTCCTCTGCAGATGGAGACACAGTGATGCAGTCAAGTTTTTAGTGGTTTTGTTATCTCATTTGACTTGATTTCTACAATGAATGTGACTAAAACCTTCTAAAAGTGGTCTAAATGGGGCCAATCACTCATTTGGATTAGGCCAGGAAGCAGTTAGGCTAACCCTGTGATATTAGCCATTCAACCAGCAGCAGATTTAAAAAAAAAAAATTGAAAATATGGAGTCAATGGGGTTGAAATCTACCTTTTTGAAAAGGCTTTGATACAATCCTGTGGGCCGAATAGAGAGAAGAGGAGAAAACCCTTACACCATCTTTTAGTTGATTCGCAATACTGATGACGGGGTTGAATGACAGAGGTGGGCAAAAATTCTAATACAGGGCTAAAAAAAAGAGCCTTATCTGCTCTATTCAGCAGCACCGTAGCACTTTCAGGTCCTGCCAATAGCCCTAATGGACCCTAATTCCACATCAGCGCAGCCTAAATGAAGTGTCAGATGAAGATTGATCTTCTGAGATGAAGCGGCACTCGGTGGACACCCCCCGTTACCCTCTGCAAAACACTGTCAGGCCCCTCATCGGACGGCCACCTGTCCCACTGTATGCGATGGCACATTCAAAATAATCTTTAAATATATAATCTTAAAAATGAGATATTTTTTCCAAGCAAGCAAATGGAGGCTGGCTGTCGCTAATGTTTTTGAAGGTTGTCTAATATCTGCTAGGCCGCTTTTGATGAAGGTGCGTCGCCTCGTCATCTAGTGTTGTCTGACAGGTGCACAGGCGCTGTAATGCCACCAGCGGGAGACTTTGCAGGGAGCTTAAACACAAGCAGTCCTCCTACTGTACACATTTAAACCCCCCATTTTACTCCTTTGCGTGAGTAATTCTTGTCCACAGAAATGGATTTTTACTCTCTGTCACATTTGAAGCGCCACTCTTCCTCCATGGGGAGTATTAAGCTAATCGCGCCGTAATTCCTAACTTCTCAAAATGTAGTGTAAAGTGTATGAGAATGTACTGTATAGCTCGCTGTCTATAGCCTAGGTTGGACCTAGCATTGAAGACCATTTCAATTTCAGCACATCCCAAATCATTTGCACAATATTATTTTTTCTTAAATTATGATTAATTTATTTTAGATTTTAAGATTTTATTATTAGATTGTGTAACTTATGCTACTAAGAATTATAAATCTATTTTAAATTTATTTTGTAAATAAATGTCACTGAATGGGTTTGCATTATATGTATATTGTAAGTCATTTTTTTTCTCAAATATTTATACAACATTGCCAGCCGCAATATTAGGTACACATGCACAGTTTAATCCTTTTTATTACAGTAGAAAGATAAACTATTTTTCTATGACAATATCAGAGTGGTATTAATTTCAATATGAATCTATCTAGCCATTTTCCATGCTGCTTATTCTCACTAGGGTCATAGGGCTATGCTGGAGCCTATCCCAGCTGACTGCGGGTGAGAGGCGGGGTACACCCTGGACTGGTCGGCAGGCAATTGCAGGGCACATATAGACAAACAACCATTCACACTCACATTCATACCTATGGACAATTTAGAGTCACCAATTAACCTAACATGCATGTTTTTGGAATGTGGGAGGAAACTGGAGTAAATAGGCAAAAATATTACAACCCCCCCTACTGTAAACTAAAAAATAATACGTCTGTGACTGTCAGTCAAAATGTAATAGCTCCTTGTACCTAATGAAATGTCCACTGAGAATATATTTCACGATATTTGACTTCAAATTGAATTTCTATCATTTACATTTGAGTCTAATGACTTAAAGTGTGACTAATAAGGCACTTGGAGTTTCCATTTGATGTTTAAATCACATTGCGGAGAACGTTTAGCTAACTGTAATAAACTTCCTTCACATCAAACAGACTTTACGCACTTAATTGGAACACTCTGTGAATGATACAAGTGTGTGTGTGTGTGTGTGTGTGCGAGAGAGCGAGAGGAAATAAGCAAAAACATGCATGTAGCGTAAAAGTGTGGACTACATGAGAGCCAGCGGGCTGCGGGATGAGCTTCCCAGGTGAGCAGCGAGTGTGTCGGTGTCACTTTGATTAAGTCTAATGCGGCAGCTTTTGGTGCATGTGGTCAGGTTAATGAAACTCACTGATAAAGCACTTCTCCCTGCTTCCTTCCCCGCCTGGAAGCTGCGGGTGATGGGATGAGGTTCAGCAACTCCCCTCGACACCCTGCGCCCCATCCCCCACACAACAGTCTTGCCCCTTTTACACTGCACAGTTTCTACTTCAACTAGTACGCCAAGTGACTTTTCCACTGGCAAAAGCAGATACTACGAGGTACTATTTCTAGTACTTGGTCTGCCGGGTTTCAATAGGGATGACGTAAACCACTGCCGCTCATTAGTCATCATTGTAACATTTAGGGATATATGGCTAGAGAGTTTAGTAAACTTCCCCTTTTGCTGTTCAGTGGTATACTCCACAATGTCCACTTTGCTGGTATGGTCCTCAGTCCCTGCGGTGCGGTTCTCGTAGCATTCACTCTGGTATTTTTGTGAGACAATGCTGCACAGTAAAAAAAACATGTGCATAAATTAAGAACTTGATTGGGCAGCTGTTGTGATATATTTTGTGATATGACTCAAAAATTCCGAACCAAAATGCGGACCTGCCAACATGTCATGTTTTTCATACTCATACTGTTCGCATTTTGACCCTTCGCTGATCTCCAAGTATGCATTATCTAGTCAGGTTGCTGAAACCTGGATTATGCTTCCCTGTCAAGTACAGTGGATCCTTGCAGCATTCACAGCCCCGCAAATTCAGATTTATTTATTTTTTGCTCTGAAAATTTTCCGGTAGAAAACACATCTCATTCACCCTAAGGTGGTAATAATTGATAAAAGTCTGATAATGCAGGTAAAATGCACAACATACATTGCCCGTAGTTTTACATGTTTATGTCTTTATGCTTCAGTGACGATTTTTCATCAAGCATTGAGATTTCAAACTTTCTTTGGCGGTCCATGAATTCACCATAGCTGCTGTGAAAGGCAAAAGTGAAATGTATCACCTGTACACCAGGACTGGACATGGGCCGGTATGAGAGTCTGGTGGTATGATAACCTTGGGCAAAATTATCCCCACATTTTAATTACAGGTCCAAAATGTGTTATTTTGAAATGTCTTTATTAAAATAAAAAGGGGAAAAAAAACCTTTTTATTGAATAGTCATTTTTAAACAATATAAAAGAACATGGTAGAAGTGGAACATATGTATTTAAAATAAATAACAAACAACAGAATTATTTCTAAATGAATAATAAATAAAATGCAGGTCTACTGTGGCTAATCCCGCAACTCATGTCAGAAGACCATAAATAAAACTAACAAAACCATAAAACTAACAAAACAGAGCAAAATGCAATCAGTGGCTCAAAAAATGGTCACAACATAACGTAACTTAATGTTACGTTATTGTTGCAGGCCACAGCTTGTCCACAATTGGTTTGGAGTTGTTGGATTATGTATTTGCGAGTTTTGATTATTTTGCTTGGGTCACCAAGTTTCTCTTCCATTTCCGGGTCATGTGATTGTTGTTAGCAACTCTTGCTTGTTGCTCAGTGGAGAGTAAACAGTTTATACCACTTCTCCTCGTCTCCTTTCTCGTTCTGAATCACATCTCCACGTTTGGTGAGTAACATGTCGACAACGATGACAACACCACGGCCGTACCGGTGGAATGACGACACGTGTGTCTTCGACTTCTGCCACCTAGCGCTACTGCGCATACATATACGAGGAAATCTGTTGTAAAGGGAGTAAATCTTCTAAATGTGGATCCCTTTTGAAGCAATCTTCCATGTGAGTACGTTATATTAGTGTATATTAGTGTATTTTGTCATTTGCTATACGTTTTACGCTGCAATGTGTAGTGTCAATACGTGTTTGCAAGCGATTAAACAATGACATTTGCGACTGGTTATGATACTCACGTTAACATGTCGAAAATGTACTTGAAATATTGTTAGAGTATGTGTTTACACATTAGTTCCATAGCTGTAAAGCCAGGTGAAAGTTGCCCGACTTGCGGCAACAAAGCACATGCCTGTGGTTTCAGCACATCAAAGCCCAGTTCCAACTGTGAGGAGTAACACAGGACATATTAGAATTTCATATTTAGTATTTCCACGTAGTGGCCACGTCGGACCTCCACTTCTCATACCGCAGACGGACAAATTTAGCGGTTTTGAAATCGTGGTATACCTTGAAACCGGTAACCGGCCCATGCCTAACAATGACTTTGATTCCACATTAAAAAAGAGAAGGGGAGGGTTTCTAGAACTGAACTTAATTACAACAGTCACCCTTATTGCAAATGTTGCAGAGAAAAACGTTAACGTGAAGCTAGCAGGAGGTTTTGGAGGGGGAGTGAGCGATGTGTCAAAAATGGACATTGTTATGGGTGTATTAATTACTCATAGATTTGTGGGGAGACGAAGTGGGGACAGACTGTATTCATACAATTTCTTCAAGGTTTGGCAGGTGTGAAAATTCCATCTCCTGGTTAAATGTTATTTTTACAGTATATCCTGCCATTTTTACTAGCTTAAATCTCACAAAAAGCTTCTAAAATCTACTTTTAAAGAACGCCGTTGTCAACTCAGAGGGAGAGAGCAGAGCAGAGAGACAGCACTTCCAACGCATTTTCTTTTACACGTGTGCATGCTTTTTGCTTTCATTTTAACACTGGTCTGGTGTTCACATTCGAGCTCGAGTAAATGGAATCAAGTTTACTTGCAAGCGGGCCGAGAAACACCATCTCTTAAGCGGTTTCGATCCCCATGTGCGCGCATGTTGGTGTTCACACTGGGCCAAACTAGCTGCACTAGGAGAGAATACACATTAGCATGCAAAACCTGGCAATTGTGAACGCACCCGAAGCTGACTTTTTAAAAAAAAAAATTTATATATATATATAGAAGGCCGCAGCAGCAGCAGACCAAATGAGAAGTAAATCTGATAAGGAGAGTGGCACACTGGCACTGAAGTCCTCTCTGCTGAGAGATAATGTGGAATCCTTTTCTTGTGTTGTGGCTGATGATTGCAAATCTATCAGCTCGGGCTTCCCTCCCTCATCCTCCATCTCTCTCGCTGCTCATGGTCCGTTGGTCCGCCGTAGGCAGACATGAGGGGTGATTTTAGGTGAGCTGCAGAATGGTCCGGGCCAAAAATGGACTTAAAAAAAAGGAAAAAAAACTGACCCACTTCTGTTTTGTGCTGTGATCGTGATGCTGCACCAGGAATGGCCTTTTTAAGATGCCAGCAGAAAGGCTTTCTTCTGCATGTTGAGCTCATCCATTTGTTTGTTATCTCAATCCAGGATTTGGAGAGATACAAAGCTGATTAAACAACAAAAGCATACGGGAAGATAAAGAACACTTAGGTAATGGGTTTAGCCCGCCTGTTTAGCACGCCAAATTCATCCCCTTTCTCTCTCGCTCGCTCTCTCGGCTCAAAATGCATTTGTTATTCTTCTTCACTCACTCTTGATCCAGACTGGAGAAAATACACAAGGAGAGAGCAAAACAAGAAAATAAGAGAAGTAGAAGGATTTTTGTGCAACTCCAGCCTTGGAAACTTGGAAACTAGCAGCAGCAGAAAACATTGAAATCACTGGACATAATATTAGCAACACATTCCAATGCAATCCAGTGCAACAGTTCTATGAAAAATCCAGCCATACAATGGTAATAATGCTTGGTTTTCTACTGACGAAGTCTGAGAACTGCTCACTTAAAGCAGTGCTTCTCAAGTAGTGAGGCCCCCCCCCCCCCCCCCCCCCCCCGCAGACCTGCCAACATGTACACATTTTCCTTACTCAACATGCAGTTTGACTCTTGAATACGCTTGTATGCTTCACAGCCCTCCATTATGTAGCATTTTCCTGGTTTCAGTTTCGAGTTCAGTGTGTACAGTTCAGATAAATAAATACATATCAGTTTCTCAATAGTATTTCAAAGTCCCCCTTTGACTTGACATATTAGCGTTACTCAAGTTATGTATGCAACTATTGTGGAATTATGTGTCATTATCTTTATTGCCATATTGAATATCTTATTAGATTGTGCAGATGTATCTAATGAAATGGCCCAGCAGAGGTCCTCAATAAGTAGATTAGATTTGATTATTTTGACCAATAAGCAGCACACTAATACATAGTATTATATAGGAGTGTGATTAAAATGTGAAGAGATTTCTCGTTTGGACAAAAGCAGACTGTGAACTATGGCACCGCTACTATGAATGATAATACAGTATTATTGGAAGCACACATTAAGTGCTTTAGTCAAACCTTGCAATCCAACCTACCTTGGTGTTCCGAGCGTCAGCGAATGACAAGTGGCTTGTTTTCCGTATCTGAGTTAAACAGCTGCTTGCCACTTGGTGATGTCTAAGCAGAAGCTGTAGTAATTCTATGTTTGATCAATTTTACTTGAAGACTTGTCAGCTCAACCCACGTAGATGTTAGGACTTGTATGCGCCCTGAATGACAGGGCTCATTGCATTTGCGTTTCATAAAGGCCCTGTCACACCTTGACGATTTAGCCAGCGTACGCCAACGTGTGAAAAATCTGGCCAATACGCTGGCGTACTTCAAATAAGTTATGGGTAAGTTTTGTATAAGTTAAGAGCACACTGAAGCACGCCGGCATACGTCGTAGTATGTCCAAGTCGTCCAAAAATTTTGTGCATGCATAAAACTTTTCGACGTATGTCAACGTATGATTCATATGTCCCGCATACGCGGGCAATAAGTTGTGCGATCGTTGACGCCCGTTCACACACGTTATTTGTAAGTTACGCACAAGTTGTAATACGTCAACATACCTTGAGACAAAATTGTGTAGGGTTGGCTGAGAGGAGATGGAGGCCACTGGGGAAGCAGCTTCCGATGCCATTGATGATGCCTGAGAGGCGTTAGAACCTGCGTCATCTCCATCAGAGTGAGAGTGGGAGGGGGAGGCTGTGGGTGGTGATGGATCCCTCCGTCACTGCCCTGATACTTCTTGGCAGCGGTCTTCGAAATTTTCTTCGGCATGATGGTGATGTTGACACAGCGATGTCTAGTGAGGTTATGATTTGACTCATCAAGTGGCAGCCATTTTATAGGCTACGGCACGTGATCGTCGGCCATACGCTGCCGCGCGGTTTGCATAAGTTAGACTGGCGTTGGGCATAAGTTGTGAACGCCGGCAACACGCTACGCATTCGTTGGTATAAGTTGCCTATAAGTTATAGAAACGTTGTATATAAGTTACTAATACGTCATGTATACGTCGAACTCGTTATGAATACGCTATGTATACGCCCAAAATTGAAAACAACATCGACAGTTCAACGTATGCCATCAAAATGATCATGTCAGGCATGTGCTGGCTAAATCGTCAAGGTGTGACAGGGCCTTTACACACATCATACATAGAAGACATCCGTGTTGACAATTTTGCGACATGGTCGCTATATTTAGCAAGTAAGGGTATACATTTAAGTGTTTCCGACTTCATGCATTTATTCAGTAATTAAATACAAGCGATCAACAAATGTGATCTACCGAGCGAGCCCTTGACCAACAGTGTCAAGAGCGCAGAGCCTGGACATGCTCGCCTTCCTGGCAAAACAGTCATGTGTGGCGCAGGGGCCATCTGTGGAACGTGGCTCATTGCAGGAATGATTTTTTAAAAACCTAGCATTGCTGAAAAATAAACAAAAACCTAGCAAAAGTGGAAGTGGTGTGAAAAAGTGTTTGTCACACTTAAATGTTTCAGATAATCAAGCAAATTAAAATGTTAGTCAATGACAACACAACTGAACACACTTTTTATTATTAAGGGAGTAAAAAAATTAAAACCTACATCGCCCTCCGCCCCAGGAAGAAAGTAACATTTCTAAACTTTGGGACGCCAGTGAACCGCAGTTAGAGCCATTATCCACAAATGGCAAAAACATGGAACAGTGGTGAAACTTCCCAAGAGTGGCAGGCCAACCAAAATTACCCCAAGAGCGCAGCAACGACTTATCCAAGAGGGCAAAAAAAGACTCCACAATAACGTCCAAAGAACTGCAGGCCTCACTTGCCTCCGTTATGGTCAGTGTTCATGACTCCACCATGAGAAAGACACTGGGTGAAAGCGGCCTACATGGCAGTGTTCCAGGACGAAAACCACTGCTGAACAAAAAGAACATTAAGGCTCGTCTCAACTTTGCCAGAAAACGTCTTGATGATCCCCAAGACCTTTGGGAAAATACTCTATGGTCTGATGAGACAAAAGTTGAACTTTTTGGAAGGTGTGTGTCCCATTACATCTGGTGTAAAAGTAACCCCGCATTTCATTAAAAAGAACATCATACCAACAGTAAAATATGGTGGTGGTAGTGTGATGTTCTGGGGCTGTTTTGCTGCTTCAGGACCAAGAAGACTTGCTGTGATAAATGGAACCATGAATTTTGCTGTCTACCAAAAAATCCTGAAGAAGAATGTCCGGCCATCTCTTCGTGACCTCAAGCTGAAGCCACCTTGGTTGTAATGCAGAAGGACAATGATCCAAAACACACCAGTAAGTCCACCTTTGAATGGCTGAAGAAAAACAAAATGAAGACTTTGGAGTGGCCTAGTCAAAGTCCTGACCTGAATCCTATTGAGATGCTGTGGCATGACCTTAAAAAGGCGCTTCATGCTGGAAAACCCTCCAATGTGGCTGAATTAATTGGATTTTTCTTCTCCCTTAATATTTTGTGTTCAGCTGTGTTGTCATTCACTAATATTTAAAGTTGTTTGATCATCTGAAACATTCACATTTGACAAACATGCAAAAAAATAAGAAATCAGGAAAACAGTTTTTCACAAGTAGAAAAAGCTAAAATGTTGATGATAATAACTAATAAAAACATAAAGATTTGTCTTTAAATATATGTATAGATTTTTTTTATTATAAATTGTTGTTTTTTTAAATTAAAATAAAGGACAGTTGCACAGTCCTGATGTAAATGGACAAAGACAAGTAGACAAGACAAAAACAGTGACCTGTAGTATTTATAATTAGTATTTTTACTATTATTATATATTATAACAGTGGTTTATTTGGTCTCCAAAAATATTGACAATATTGTTGAGTGTCAATTTGACACAATACTGGCACAGTGGCACAGTTTTGTGACTCAGTTAAATAAAACAGTTTGTTCAGTCATATTTTTTTCATTGCATTTTTCTTCAAATTAATGTTAAAATCTCGTCTCTCCTCATTCTCGTGGACTCAGTCTCGTGTATCGTCTCATCTCGTGAGTTGGGTGTCTCGTGGCACCCCGAGTATTATACTATTATTTTACCAGCTTTTCCCAGCTTTACGTGAGAAAATGAACATCATGCAAACAGAAATAGCAAGTTGCGTGCACATTTTTCCACTTTAAGTGTACTTTATTACAACAAAGTTTTTAACTATATTTTAAGTCTCACTAACATTACATTTTTAAGGGTTTTGTCGATGAAACCAATGTTTCACTCTGATAGTAACACCCCAAAGAGGTCAGTGAGCAGTGAGGGGTCCATGGAGGGATGGGGGGCTGTAGAAACATATTTATGCTCCTCCCACTGCTCCCCCCTCATGGAAGGAAGCCACGAGAAAGGTGCTTACTTAGAGCAGATAAAGAGCAAGATGAGAGGCAGCGGACCTGGATTAGGGAAGGGAGACGATCACGGCCAGAAAAGGCAGGCAGTGAAGAGCGGGGGGGTGAGGTGTGTGTGTGTGTGTGTGTGTGTGTGTGTGTGGAGGACAGCGAGGCCGGGTGCCGGTGTCTGGGCCGCTTGGATATGGGGGGAATATTAATCTGGGTTTAGTGTGAGCAGGACCCCACAAACGGCTCAAGCAAACAGAGCTTAGACGGGGCCAAGCCTCCGAGAAAGTCCTAAATCTTCACATTAGCTCCCCGCGTTTCTTCTGCTCAACCCATAAGCTCTTTTTCTAAAGGACAGCACAAACAAACCACCACCACCCCTCACTCAACACACCCCCCATCGTACCTCTTGCCACTTCCTCACTTTTTCACAAACACACACACTCAAAATCAAGACAGCTTTGAGATTGCAGGAACTGTATAAATCCAGGGCCTGAGTGGATAGGCAAAGATTAGAAGGGTGCCCCTCTTAAAGCGACAGGACGCCCTCCAATTGTGTCGCTCATTCTCCGCTATGGCCTACTTCTGTGTCAGCGAAGAAAGAGAAACACTTGAAAAGGACTTGAGCCGCTGTCTCGATAACCTCAACAAGCCATGGGAGAAAAGTGGTGAAAAAGTGAATTTGGTGGCTTTGACGAAGGGGAGGGAGGAAGGTTTATTGATTCAGCATTCCGTGACACAAAGGTGTAGCAAAGTGATACATTTTCTTGGAAATTGTGGAAAAACTTAGCACTACATTACCGTCATCTCTTTTTTTTGGAGCAACAATGAGTATCGCATGTGCAATTCCCTGCAAAAAATTATATTAAATATTAAATAAAATGTGCTGAAGGCCGAAAATGGCTCTTGGGCCGCATGTTGGACACACCCGATATACGGTATGTGACACAGTGCATCTTATAATTGAATGAATAATCAAAGTCAATACATTTATACCCTTTAGAAGCCATGGCCTGCAAAAAAACATGGCCGACACGCCACAAACATGGCCGATATTTTTTTTTTATTTTGTGCTAAAACAGAGTCTCAAAAATAGATAGGGTTAGGGTATGTTTTCATAAAGTTATTAATTAAAAATTGTACGAATGTTGTATGAAATTCTCCTTTCATTATCCATCCATTTTCTGTGCCGCTTATCCTAATTCCGGTCGCTAATTAGGGGTATGCTGGAGCCTATCCCAGCCGACTTCAGGCAAGAGGCAGGGTACACTGGTCTCCAGCCAATCGTAGTGCACATATAGACAGCCATTAACACTTACATTCATACTTGTAGACAAATATGGAGACTTATGGACAATTTAGAGTCTCCAATTAACAAGTTTTTTGAATGTGGGAGGAAACCGGAGTACGCAGAGAAATCCCGCGGGGAGAACATGCAAACTCCACACAGAGAGATTCGAACCCAGGTCTTCCCGATCTCCTCGACTGTGTGGCCAACCACTCGGCCACCGCGCGTCCCTACTTTCATAATTATTATTCTACCTGCAAGCTGTTTTCGCTTGGTTTTGGGAACACAACGTGATGAAGACTGCTGAAAGCAACACAAAAAGTATCGCATCCCTTTTTTGAAGCTTCCCAAGTTCATCCAAGTGATGCGTTCACTTCATCCTTGAGTGTATAAAAAAGTCTATAGAAGACGCACTGAAACAATTGCGTTGATAGCGGAGAAGGTGATAAGTGTGGGTGCAGGCGACCTCCATGTGGTGCATCTCACAGTTGAATTCCCTCAGGGTAGAGTAGCTCACAGCCCCCCTTCCTCCTCCCTCCTACACCCCCATCAGCAACACATGCACAGACACATTCTGTGAACGCTGGGGGGAAAATAGCCCTCATTTATTATGGCCATGCCGCCTCGTCTCGTCCCCTCGGTTCAGCGGGTGGGCCACCAAAGCACGTCTTCCCGCTTGTAGGTGTCACACAATTACCCCTTAACTGCTCAAACAAATAGAGCGACCCGGCGAGTGACATCAAATCAAAACTGTCACAGGTGATTGAGTTGAGTCATCAAGGCGGACCGCCCGCTACCTGTCACAGGAGCTCTTTCTTTATAACGCAGCCCTAATAATGTACATCCCACCCCCCTTTTTTCCCCTCCCGCTCTGACTGAAGTTGGGCGCAGAGTGCTCCGTGCCCTCCTTTTCAGCCGCTCTGTCTCTCGAGAGACTGGAGAGACATGCCTGCGAATGGCTGGCAATGATGGGTGGAAATGATAGAAGCAGAGATTGAAATTTCCATCCTCCATGAACCGTGCCGACGCTCTCTGCTCCTCCAAAAGACATTTCAGAGTCCTGAGTGTGCTTGCCGCTTCATATGATTGGACTGAACTTGAACAGACAAACTTCTTAACATTTCTGTAGGGAGTGAGAGCCCCCAGCTGTTCACATGAACTGGCAAAAAATTTTGTAAAAACATTGCTATGTGCATGCCGGGCCACTAGTTGGCGATGTCACCATGTGCACCAACGGCTTGATCTTCCCGTTTTTAAATACACTTCCTCTGCAAATATGCAGACTTACAATCTGTGCTCCACCATTGTTGTTTTTGCCATTTTCCATATTACATTCATATTCCCATTTTTTTTGTTTTAGTCTTTACATCACATTACATTTCCAAGCTACAAAAATGCTGTTGTCATGCAAACTAATGGCCAAGCAACAAAGTATCTGTTGGTCAGTTGTGTAAACGGCCCTTTTAAGTGGCTAGAAGAGCTCCGTCTGACCTCCGCCAAGGCAGAACAATCCTAATTTGCATCAGGGGCTATTAATTCATTCATTTGATTTCAATATTAAATGAGAAGTTTAGGAAAATGTTGATTAATACACAAAAGTGAAGACAAAAAAATCCTGGAAATGCACCTTTTTACAGATCGGCAACAAACTTGAAGGGGTTTTTTTACGGAAATTAGTTTTGTCCATTTTGTTCACTAGGAAACAAAACAGTGGATGAAAAAAAACCCATATTTTTGGAGGCAAAGACCCCCCCCACACACACACACACACACACAATTCATAACGCATTTTTGTTTATTATGATGACTTATTCTGACTATTTTTGAATCTAAAAAATATGTTACAAAAAGGCAGTATTGCCAGTTTTTTCCAACATGATAAGTTTAAGAATAATAATAATCATACTCAGTTAATATATTTAATCTAGTTTTTTTGTATATTTACTGTATTGATATATTAACATTTACTCACAGGATAATGATTTTAAAAACTAGTAGAAAAAGGCAATAACAATAATAATAATAATAGCTTGTTTTTGTATATATTGTTATATATTTATTTGGACAGTTGTAATAATTATGAAAAATATTGATTGTAGCTTTCAGTTCCATTTTTTAGTAGCAATGTATGATAGGTGTTGGGAGCGTCCACTGTAAGTCACATCTTCCAAAGGTCCTTTGGTGACACACAAAAAAAGGACACATCATCCAGTGCAACAACAAAGACATGAAAGTAAAGGGTTGAGCAGGGGACATTCGGGACACAATGATGACGATGATGATGATGATGTCATCAGTGTCTGATGTAAATTGGAAAATGACACAAGCCAACAGACACGGCTGGTTGCTCGCCAAGGCGACGCGGTCGCCGCCTCCGCCACCGTCGTGACACTGACAAATGGAATATTTCAGAGGACTTAATCAGAGGAAATGGGGTTTGGTCTGCAGGTGACACCGGTCCCGCTTCGGCGCTCGCAAAAAGAAAACGGATTGCCTGCTCTGACACCGTCTCTCTCTAGTTCCACCTCATGTGTGTCCCTCACCTTCAGATGCTTGGAGACATCACAACATGTGGGGACTACAAAACAGGAGGCATTTACATTCACTATATGGACAAAACACCCACAGGAAGTGAACCATTTAAAGGGATAGTTTGGATTTTTTGACATGAAGTCGTATGACATCCCCATCAGCAGTGTAGTGCATTAACTTACCCCCCACTTGGTCCCGTGAGCCCAGTTCTGGTTGGATTTTGGTGAAGAGGAACGTAGTTCAGGTTAGTTGCTGGGGCCACTTAAGGAAAGAGTTTGGCTTCTCAAAACAGTGTGCATTCAAAAGAGTTATACATTTGCCTCCTTAAAAAAATCAGACCTCACAATTGCTCAACTCACCAGTCTGTTGTTGCGTATGTGTTCCACAGTCTTTATGTGCGGAAGAAGACCATCTTCACTGTTGATGTACTCCACTGCTGATAGGGATAACGTGATGTCAAAAAAATCCGAACTACCCCTTTAAGAATCAGGAGCAAATATCGGTCTTGTCCAACCTTATTGATCCTTACAAAACGATGAACAGGTGTGTCTTTTATCCACATCGTGCATTTAACAGTTTACAATGATGATAATGATGATTATCATTATTATCAATGAATATTCAAACCACAGCACCTCTATAAATAAATGGCAGTCAGTGTTACGGCTAGTGTTTAGGGTTAAAGCATATGTTTTAAACTCAGGCCCGGGGGCCAAATCTGGACCGTGCTGCAATTTCATCCAGCCTGCAGAACTGTGAAATAGCATCGAGTTGGCCCGCCTCACGGACCTTATCAAACAAAGTGCTTACAACGATCTGCGTAATTAAGCAATTCCTCCGATGTGTAAGCTACTCCTCTGGCATTATAATTTAAAAGTGGAAACAATATTGTTTATAGCATGAAATTCACAACCATTCTTAATAAGGATGCCAGATTCAGACCAAAAGCCAAAATAATTTCACTGTACACAGCTAAAAATGGCAGCACTTTTTTAAAACTATGACACCCTGTCTGTACAAAATAACTTAAAGAGGCAGAAGTCAAAAGTCAAAAGTGATCATTTTAACTACAGCAAAGCATGGAGACATCATGGAGTACAAATGCGTACTCTGCCCATTCCACAGCTGCAAACTCTTCCGGGTTACTCATCTCGCAGATTGTGATATTTTTGTGTTGTTATAAAACACTGTAGCTTTTGCCCAGACGTTGAGAGAATGACGAAGAGGTGGTCGATCAACAATCACTTTATTGAAATGTACAACCACGGCAAAACAGCCATAGTCGTATATCCCGCAGACTATCTAAAAGTAGAAGGAATGAACAAAATGCACATTTCCCCAACCCTGATGGAAAAAAAATGTCCATCTACATGAGTGAAGTTTAAAAAAAAAATGTATGTCCACATGAAGACACATTCAGCAGCTGTCATGCACATTTTGTCTCAACCTGAAAACGCAACCACAGGGGTGCATTATATTGTACGTTCCAATCCCGGCGCTGTGCGCGCAGGGAACCGGGATAAAAGGTGTGTAGGCTGCTTACTTATCTATTCATCAGTGCAAAAGAGATATTTTTTCAAAATCTGACCAGACTATTTGTTTAGCCTGGATAATTGCAGCATGTCCTGTCATGTTTGCAACTTCTAATGAGCGTCTGTGTGTGTGCACTGATGATGCATATGAGTGTGCTACATTCACCAATTATGTTGGTTAAGAAGACAAGAAGGTTTTAAGGGTTTTAATACTTTCAATATGCGGAAATGTGTTGAAAATTTCTGGATAAATAACAGGAAAGATACAAAGTTGAGGAGTGGGGGGTAATGTCCAGTTCAGCCCACAACCTAAAGTAGGCTTGAGTTTTGGCCCCCTGTGCGATTGCTTTTGACACCCCTGGGTTAGAGGAAGACCTCCACCAAGGCAGAACAGTCCTAATTTGGATCAGCAGCAAATTGTATACCTTCAAACATACATGTTTTGTGTGTATTCCCACAATTTTGTCATTGACAATTATGCTTTAGGCACGAAAAAAGTTGGTGAAAAAAAATCCTGCAATTTTAACAAAAGAGAGAAGAAATTCCAGGTCTTGCAGAAAGGTAATGGTAAAAAAAGGTAAAAAAAAAAAAGGTAAAAAAGAAGAAAGGTAAAAAAATATATATATATACAGTATACAAAAGTACATTGAAAGAAAACAGTATTGGATTGCAATATTACTATCATAGCTGTAATAATTACTACAAATTCTGAAGTTGTCAAAATAAAAAAAAAATAAAAAAATTCTACCATTAAAATTTGAGTTAAATATTTTCAATAATCGGTTGAGTGCATTGTGTGTTATCTGGCAAACTAACAAACAAGTCAGATAAAAAGCAATCGTTCCAGTCTTTTGTTCCTGTGCCTGGCACTGCTGCGCCATCACAACCTGCACGTGACGATGAGAGGTGCTGATTAGGTGCCTCAAGTCCAGTAGACCCGTATGAATCACGGCGCCGGCCTGCAGATCAATGGTAATTACCACCTTGACACGAGTACGCTTATTACTGAACAGGATCAGGGACCAAGGGCCCGGGCTACGCTGGCCTTAGGCCCCGATCGATAGTCCAGGAATAATGGCTCTCTGGGGCGCCCGGATTGGACTTTGCCGCTGAACAAGCCATAACGGCTGCACGCGTGACAGCTTAGGGTGGAGATACGCGTCCTAACGCTCCTTCTGCTTCCTCCAGCGCCCCCTCGCTTATAGCTCCCGCTTGCCTCGGTGCTCCATCTTGTTCATGGACGTTATGGGCCGGCGACATGTTCACACCTCGGGCCGTAAGATGTGTTAGCAAGAAGCGAGTCATTCTGGGAAGCATGTGGTGACAACACAATCTGTTCCTCTGAACTGGACGTACACTTTGCCCAAGTCGGTTGACTCACTTTAAAATCAGGCTCAATTTGTGCTGTCAGGCGTCTTGTGAGGAGCAGATGTAGATGATCAGATGAACTACCGGTTTGACCAAAATTTGTTGACTGCACAAATAAATTCCAACTAGATTTTTGAAACTTTGAAGCTTTTTTCCATCACTGCCCCTGCGCAGAAGTGCATCATAATATATAGTAACAACATGATACAATGCACAGTTCTACAGTTCTTCGGGTCACGTAGTGCTGCGTCCTCCATGCCGTGCTCTGTTTACACTCACTGGTGACACAGAGATTCTATCTCACTATCTCTCTGTGACACAGGTTTTCATGGCATTGAAGACATAAGATGACCCCTAATTTTTGCACATTTGCGGCACCCCCCTATGGGTTGTGTTCAAAATGCTATGCAAGATATGGTAGCTTACATGTAATGCAGATATTCTCAAAGTTTTATAATCATTAGGCAAATGATCAGTTGCTTATGGACTATTATTTGCAAAAGCTGGATTTACACTTGCACTCATTGTGTCCCCGCAGTGGTACGAAAGTTGGCGTGTTAATGGCGTGCCCAATGAGTAAAGTGTTGGAAACAGGTGTGAAGTATGAAAAAAAAAAAAAGTTCAAAGGTTCAAAATTTTTGGTACGCATAATTTCCGTGAACTAAACGCACCACAAATGCACTGCAACCTATGCCTAAATTCTCAAGCAATTTACGTAGCCTCTTCGATCTTCCTCATTCCCGTTCATAAGTGCTCATAATGCCCAAAGCAATGTCTTCTAGTCAGCAATTCCCTTTCCCACACTGTCCGTGCCACCTTTTTTTTAGTTTATGCCTCCTTCCTGCTCTTTCCACATTCTCTTACCTTACCTTTCTTTTCTGCAATGAGGGTTTCTTCTTTGGAGTTCAACATCTTGTAGGTCCCTTGCAAATATGGGAATGAATGTAGTTAGGAGTGATGCTTGCTGTTGTGTGGCGTCACATGGGACACAGCGGGACACAGAAGGACCAAATAATGTCACAACTTCTTCACAGATGCGGGAAGTGGTGGTGACAATGTATACCCATGCGGGAACGTGCGTACTATTGTCGTGTACTAGACGTAAACAGTACTTGACAAAGTGTTAAATAAGTCATGTGGGAGAATGGTCATTTCATGTCAATGCGCACCATTTCACAAATTGTATGCCAAGTGTGTAATTTAGCCGTAAACAGAAAGCAAACAGTGCGCAAACTAGTCTTCGAGCTTTTAAGGTGCGCCTTAAATAAATAAATAAATGACACACATTGCCACGGTAAATTGCGGGACAATGCAAGTGTAAACACCACTTAAGTGTCGCCCGTACCTTTACAAAGACTTGCTTGATGGCGGCCATGTTTTTCCAGCTAATCTTACTAGTTTATCCAAACAAACATAGTCTTGTGTCCTTCTCTTTGAGTTGTCACCACATATCAAAGCTCACACAGTTAAGATAAGCATGTTGCTCCTCTGTTAGCATTGTTTTTAGCAAAACATTGTCTTCTTTTTGACTAAAACATGCACTGTCTACACCTACAGGACGTTCGTGCAGTCAGGTTGTGGTAAACAAATGTTAGCGGTGACTATTAATTAACTCATACAGTATGAGGTGTAATGTAAAAACAACGCTGCTAACATACAGCATATGCTCAGCTGCAGAAAGAAAAGGGGGGCCTTGTAATATGACCTGAGGATTGCCGCCAAGCATTGAGATCAAACACTCACAAACAAGACAGGAATAAGCACATCAATGAGTAGAAGTGATGCTGATCCGTCTATGGCAGCCCTCATCTCCTTTTCTCTTTGATTTTTTTCACCATTTCCCTCCTCCAGATCCCTTGTTTTTTTCCCCTCTCCTCTCCCTTTTTTATTTTTTAATCCGGTCACACCTGTAATCGGGCTGTGCGACAGGAAACTTCACAGAATCAATTAGTCGCCGCCTCATCCCGCAGCCAAGACGATTCCTCTCGACTTGAGCCGCAAACTCCTTCTATCAGGAGTCATTCTGGCTGCCTAACACCCAGACTCCTCTCTCCTGAGCCCGGATACGTTTGACTCTAAGCTTCTAAAACGTTGACAACCCAAAGCGCCTTTCTCTCACAGCCAGCCCGAACCGCCTGCCTCACCCAGGCCTCCTTCCCCCTCGCCTCTCCCTCCCTTCTCCTCTTTAGAACCACCGTCACAGCTAAATAAGGACGGATTTGTTGTTGCTGTTGTGCTGCCTTGTGGCGTTTCATCTACAATTAAATAAACAGCATTTAAAAAAAGAAGCTAGACCGCATATGAGAGAAAGGCTAGTAACCTTTGACCCCACCAGATGGCAAAGTTTTTCTAGTATATTTTATATTTCATACAGAGTAGTCAATCAATAGCTTTTTTGTATGGTTTGCTTTTCCACGAAACCTCGAGGTTGCTGAAAATGTATTGATGTGTGGGAAAGTGGTAGAGAAACAGGGTTGGGTCTTGTTTACATCTGATCCGATACCAGTGCCAAATCAGTACTTTTGGAACGGTATCGGTGCTTTAGAAAAATAGAAAACATACATTTTGTCCAAAAACAATGCCTTTTTTATTTATTCATTTTTTATGCCGCTTGTCCTCACTTCGGTTGCGGTGGTATGCTGCCGCCTATCCCAGCTGACTTCGGGAAAGAGGCAGGGTACACCCTGGACCGGTTGCCAGCCGATCGCAGTGCCTCTTTTACTTTAACGCAATTTTGTGACATGCAAATTGAACAGAATAGCAATTTCAATTCTTCCATAATATAAATAAATTGATAACGAAGTAATAATTGATGAGACTGAGGTGGAGAGGGTGAAAACCTTCAAGTTCCTTGGCACACACATCAGCCAGGACCTCACCTGGTCTCACAACACCCAACAAATTATGAAGAAGTCCCAAAGGAGACTGTACTTCCTGAGAAGACTGAGGAAATTTGGCATGTCCACCACAATCCTGAGTTGCTTCTACAGATGCACTATCGAAAGTGTCCTTACCGCCTCCATCACTGTTTGGTACGGTAACTGTACAACACGTGATAGGAAGGCACTCCAGCGGGTGATCAAGACCTCACAGAACATTGTTGGGGCAGCCCTCCCCTCACTGCAAGACATTTATAAATCTAGAGTCCTACGCAGAACACACAACCTCATCAAGGACAGCACACATCCACAACACTCATTATTCACACTCCTACCGTCAGGCAGACGCTACAGGAGTTTGAAGTCCAGGACCACAAGACTGGCAAACAGCTTTTACCCACAGGCCATCAGGCTTCTCAACGAAGCACTCGCACACGCCGCACGCAACACACGCACACACTCATAGCACTTTATTTATTTACTTATGTATTTATCTGTATTAATGTCTCTTCTGTTGTTGTTGCTTAATTTATTGGTATTTATGTTTCTTATGTTCTTATTCTTTTTCTTGTGTTTTCTTTCTTTTCTTGGGAGAATGAACAGAATAAGAATTTCATTGCATAGTATAACTGCCTGTTTTACTATGCATATGACAATAAAACTCTTGAATCTTGAATCTTGAATAATTCACCAATATGAAATGAAATTCACAACGTTGTTATTATTATGACAGCAAAACCAGCAGCTCTACACTCATTTCTGTTGTATGAACCGCTACCTTAGTCTGTTCATCCTGGGAACAACACTTCCTCATTCTCATTATAAGAATGTAAGATGCATTCAGGGACACCCCGAACATCACATAAATGGCTTTATAATGTGCGTGCGCGTGTGTGTGCGTGTGTGTGTGTAAATAAACAGAAGATAAAGATAAAGCAAAACACAAAGTGGATATTCTTATCACTCACTTTGTAACTCTTACAATTAGCTACATTTAAGTATGCTGGGAAATATTTTTAAAAAAGAGTCTATTAGTAAATTTACCTTAAATTACGTGATGTCTTTGAACGCAACCCCTCATTGCTCATATTAACACAGTTTAAAGTGTGGTTTAAAGAGACTAGCGTTAGACAAATAGATTTTTAGACATGTGTGGTAAGTTTTAGCTTGATTGACATACTCAGTTCATTTGGAGCTCTTAATACATACACTTACACTGTGTTGCAAATTATTATGCCAATTATATTTTTCTCTGATTTTGCTAAATAGTCAATATACATTACAGTCAAAATTTTCAAGCCACGAACCTTTAGAGTACAATTTGAATGTTATTGAGCAAACCTCCCAATGATAACAGTATTTTTTTCAAAAATAAAAGCTGCGCTGTTCCACATTATTATGCACAACAGTTTCAAAGCATTTCACTGGGTGTTAAGAACTGAAAATGGTCATTTGTTGAATTCGCAGCATAAGGAGGTCATATTTACTGAAAGCCACTAAAATTTTAACAAGCCAAGTTACCACAATTCTTACATTGAACTTGTGAGTTTTTGGAGCGTTCCTGCTTGAATTTCTTTGCAAGATGTCAGACTAGCCTCCCACAGCTGCTGTTTTGTTGTGATCTGCCTCCCACCCTAATAGATTTTTTGCTTGACATTTTTTGCTTAGGTTCTCAATTGGGTTGACGTCACGGGAAAAATGGGGGAGGTGACAGAGAGGTGCAGTTGGTATCCTTTGCATCATGAGATGGTGCATTGTCATGCATGAAGGTCATTTTGCTACAGATGATACGGTTCTTCATGTTGTGCCATGGAAGAAAGTGGTCAATCAGAAACTCTACATATTTTGCTGAGGTCATTTTCACACCTTAAACGACCATATGATTCCTATTCGAAACATGACTCGGCCACCTCCTTGATGACATCACAGCCTTGTTGAGTTATGCTGGCCATCCTCTACTTCATCCATCTGGACCACGCTGGGTTGCACGGCCCTCATCAGTAAATAGGATTGTGTTCGTGTGTTTGTTGGCCAACTGCAACCATTTCTGCTTGTGTGTACTGGTTAGGGGTGGCCAAATAGTACTTTTATGCATTTACTACAAGCCTCTGGAGGATCCTATACCTTGAGGTTTTTAAGTAGTTTTGTTTTAATTGGGCTCACCTGGCAAAATAATTATGCCAATCGTCCGAGATTGATATCAGTGATCCAAAGACCCCAAGACACAATGCCATCCATGGATTTCATTGAAAACCAAAAGATGTTTATGATACTAAAATCCTATTTGCATAATAATTTGGAACACAGTGTATATATAATCCTGTCCTGTCATTTGTCTTTCTGTTAGTTAAATACAGTAAAAAATGGGCATATTTCAGTCATAGATGCTAATGGTGAATAATCATGATTAATTAATTAAAAATACTGTGATTAATCTGATTACAATTTTTAATCATTTCACAGCCCTAATTTTAATATTTTGTCTGGACCAGCGCCTCTCCAAGTCGAGACAGCATAATAATTACATCCAGACTCGCCTCCAGCCTCCACCTTTTATCTTACAGTTAGGACTGCTTCATTTATCACACAACGGTCTCCCATCGCACGTTCCGACTCACTGACAGGGAAGTGACCATAAAAACATTTTAATTTTAATAAATAAAAACTACGAAAATATGTTTACAAAAGCTGTAATAGTTATAAAAAATATGAATTAAAAATAGACAACAAAAAAGTCAAATTTATATAATTTAGAAAATATCAATGGCAAAATTTTAGGACGAATCACACAATTGTTGTTTTTGTGATTTTCAATGTAAGATAAATTGGAAATCCATTTTTTTTAAAAGCCTGTCAGGCAGTAATGATCCTAATAATGATAACTAATAATAATAACTCCACATTCTGCGCTTTGCTGGAGCGGCACTCAGACTCCTCTCGAATAAAACGCGTCTCCTTGCCTGCAAGTAAAAATGGAAGACCCTCGTTCGTTTCCGTTGTTGTTGCTGCCGGCTCCAGCAGACCCCTCGAGTGGAACAAACAGAACATTGTGGGGTCAGATTTAATCCACCGCCCTTTTCTTTTGTATTCAGATTAGAGACTAAGGAGGATTTAGACGAGACTGGAGTCTCTTGTTAAAAGACGGTGTTCTCCACTTAACCTGCAATTTACCTGTCACTTAAGCCCCCCCTTGCTGCAGCAATCATATAACACCTTGAATAAAGTATGGGATTTTTTTTTTCTCGTTTACAACTCCAAAGAAAGGTGTTGTGTTCACTTGAGCCACATAAAGTACAGCTAATGTATGATAATGGTTGATTAAATGAAGTGTCATTAGGATTTGTGCATTGTTCCCCATGAAAGTAAGGCAAATGTTAAACATGAACAGGTCCGCAGCAGCTGTTGTTTACTTTTTCAGTCCAAAGGACCAAGCTGAGTCACAGCCAAAGCTCTTTTTCTTTCTGTCTTTTGAAGGCAGATGCCGAGCAAACAAGCGCACTGCTCTCGATGGAGCTTTGCACCAGGCTCTGATACGTCCCTTAATCTCCGCTAAACTATCCCACTGGTTTTAACAGCAGTACGCATTAGCCTATGTCTTAAAACTTAAGAGTTTATCGTTAACGCTAAATTTAGACACCCTGCTTTAAGACTGCAGGCAGCTCGGAAGCAGTGTGCGCTGTGTATATATACGCTGTGCTAAATCGTAAACCTTCTCAAACATAACAAAGGATGTGAAACTCCCTATTGTTTTTTTTTAAGAAATCTTGCATTTTCTGCTTTAATAGGAAGTCAGACTATCTGAAGGTCATTGTTATCTATTTTGTTAGCTAGTTACTTTGCTAATGCTAAGGCTAGCAGAGGCTATTTGTTCATAAAACAATTCAAATGTAGTACTCGAGTTCCGAGGTATACTCTGTCTATCTAGTTAGTTAGCATCCTTGCTAAAGCTATAGCTAGCTGAGTGAAAGAAATTACTACCGAGCTAACCCAATCTTGTTAGCTAGTTGCCATGTTAATGCTAAAGCTAGCTGAGGTAACTTGCTGGTGAAATAAATTACTTGCAAGCGGTCTATCTACATATAATATACTAATTGTAAATCATGAATAACCATCTGTAAACAATACAGTAACAGTATTGCAGAGTTTATCAGTAGACTCACTATTTGGCTAGTTAAATCCTTCAGGCAAGGTAGCAGAGCTAAATGTGAGTTCACTATTTGGCAAGTACATTTTGTAAAGGTCCTTTTATTTGTGGGCCCTAAAGAGGATCTCTGTCACCTGTACTTTATTTTTAGAACATCATCATCTCATCCCTTCCGAGCACAGGACCCACATCCTCCGTCTTTATTCTGGAGCAGCCCACCTGTCAAAAAGAGTCCCCCGGTGGGCTTTGGGGGTAAACTCCAAAATTAAAAGCCATTACAGAGCTATAATGCAGCCTAACCACCTCATTTACCTACGTGTCAGCACTGCCCCCCCCCCCATCTCCCCCAGGCACAACCAGGACAGGACAAGCCAATCTGAGGAAATGTGTCGGGGAGTATGACAGTAGAGGGTATTTCATTCAACATCTCCACTCTATTAGGGGGACACGTGCAGTCAAACGGGCCACATTTTGATGGGGGGTGGGGGGACGAGGGGACTGTTCCAGCCCGAAACAATTTAAAGGAGTTGGTGTGTAAAGATGGATTATGTCCAAACATGGAGGACTGAGCAATGCTGATCAATTGTATTCCCAACTACTTCTGATTATTGTTTTTTTTGTTAGCAGGATGACACAAAACCTACACAGACATTTTGCAGAAGGATGGCCGTGCGTTGAGCAAAAAAACGTTAAAGTTTGGTGCAAATGTGGATACAAATATATTGATTTATTTTCTGTTTTTACTATTCGAGTCAACATTCCTTCCTCGGCAGGCTACAAATGGTAGAGTCCTGGCGCCTCATGTACAGAAATCAGGGGCGTCATCGCAGTTATGGTTATCATCAGAAGGCCACTTTTATGATTCTATTTTAGAATTTTGTTCGTTAATTATTACATACATTTTTCATTAATAACGAATAAAAAAATTGTCATTTGAAATTGGATTTAACAAAAAAAATATAGGGTTTTCTGTGAATATTGACAACAAATTCATTTAACAAGAAAGATTGTCTTTTTGATTAAAAAAAAAATTAAGTTGTTTTTGTAAGTAATATTAATTTTGTTTTTACTTTAATATATATTTAAATTTTTGTAAATGTAACGGTAAATGTTTATTAAATTATTGTAAAAATCTGTTTTAAATACTACATTTTTTTATATTATTGTAAAAATATTTTTATATATTAAGATTGTTACTAATTAAAATATATTTATATTAAGTAAAAAAAATAAAATCACAGCATACATATAAAAATACAATAATATAAATATAATTTTACAATAGTGTAAAAGTTAAATAATGAAAAATAAAGCTTAAAAAAGCAAAGACAAAATTAATATTAATAACAAAATTACAATATATATATGTATATGTGTATATATATATATATATACATATATATATATATATATATATATATATATATATATATATATATATATATATATATATATATATATATATACAAATACTTTTTTTTATAATATTAAAATAAGTGTCCTTTTGACATGCATTATTTCAAGGCTTTCACGGGCCACACAAAATGATATGGCGGGCCAAATCCGGCCCCCGGGCCTTGAGTTTGACACCTGTGCAGTAAGTAGTCGGATGATCAATTTTGGGGGAATTTTATGTCCCTTTTTACCCTTTGAGTCATGATTGAAACACTCCGCCCATCCACTTCCATTTAAAAATGGTACAGTCCTGTCACCGTCCATGTAGCAGGAAGTAACCTGCTAACAAACAATGTCTGTTCCAGGAAGACAACTAATTTTCCCAAATAATCTGCTTCACTGAATGCATCTATTAACGTCCAATCAGGTGTGAGTACAAACGAAGGTGAGGACCAAATCCTGAATGTTGTGTCAGCACTCTTTTTCTGTGACTATTCTTGTCACACTGGTCTTATTTCCAAAATAAAGCAATTCATTATATTTGTCAAATTTAATAGATTGTTACATTGTTAAAAAGGCATTTTATGACCCTGTGAGGACTTGAACATTTCAAGTCAGTGACGTCAGACTTGACTCGAGACCTGATATTAAAGACTTGAGACTTCCTTGCAAAACACTGACTTTCTCCCAACTTTTCCAGAAAGTTTAACTCGCAAACGAAAGGACGCCTACAATTTGTAACTTTACATAGAAGAATTTATTTTCTCTCTTTTTGCTGCTCGAGTCACAGTCGAACTGCTGCCCCACCCCAGAATCAAAAACGGTACGGTCCCATTACCGTATTTTCATGAACCTGGAAGTAGCCTGCTCACTAACAAACGGAAGATCACAAACAGCATTTTTTCCCACTTTAGTTAAAGGAATTTGTTTTCCCTCATTTTGCCGTTTGAGTCACAATGGAACCATTCCATCCAGCCCAGAATTAAAAATGGTATGGTCTCGTCATCTTTACATCGACTTCCATGGGCCAGGAAGTAGTCTGTCTGCTTACAACAAATGGAAAATCCTCCTCCTCCTTTTGAGGTCCAAAGTGTACACATTCTGGACAGAGAAGACCGATGGTTTGAAAGAGGATTGAGGGAAGCAATCTATGCTACTGTACGTCTACGAGACCACCTTTCTCCCACATACAATGCCGTCCTTTCATCCCTTCCTAAAATAGTCATTTAGCCTCTACCAAATAAACAAGGCATTACCACCTTGGTTTCAGGTGAGTCCATGACCATCATTACATCTGAATGGGATGCTAATGAAGGTGATACCACCACCACTGTGAGCATAGTGGAGCTCCACGCATCCATGAATCACGCATGCGCGAGGAGCAGTACCGCCGGGGAGGATCTCGCCCTGTTTTACAGAGCGGGATCTAAAACGTAAATGTTTCTTAATCTTCATTAAATTACTCCTCCTTACACTCAAGCCTCATTCGGACTCAGTCACTTCCCTGTCAGTGTGTCAGAACGTGTGATAGAAGAACGTTGTGTGATAAATGAAGTGGTCCTAACTGCAAGATAAACGGGTGGAGGCTGGAGGTGAGTCTGGATGTAATTATTATGTTGTCTAGACTTTGAGAGGCGCTGATTGAGATAAAATATTAATATAAAAATTATATTATTTGATGAAGTGATGGCCAATTTTAAATGAACAAACCAAGAATCGAGTTTATTTGTAGTTTAGCCGTAGTTAAGGTGTTTTTAGTCACTTTTTTTGTCTCTCCTATGAAGTTATGCTTCTTTTCCTGCAGCACCTCCATCCATGCTTTTTCTATGTCGCTTGTCGTCCTTACAGCATCTGTTACGTCGTATGCCTATTAGCCGATGACATCATCTAGCGACTTCAAGGACAGCCAATAGCTACGTTACTGAGGAGTTGGCAGCAGTGGAATTGATGTTGAGCTATTAGTTGACTGTTGCTGCTGCCTCGTTCTTGTCAGAGCGCACGCCGCCGATTGCAGAAACCGCATTGTGCGTTGGCAGTGTCACTCGTTAATTTTGTTAACTTTTGTTAACAGTTTAACCTCAAGACCCTCAATCAAGGCGGTTCATTGTTGCCTTGTTCTTGTCGGAGCACTCGCTGATGCTTGCAGAAAGTGTCCGCATGCATGTCTGCTTTGGACTGTAGTGGAATATTCCCTGTATTCTGTCGTTTTTTTCCCGATTAGTTGCCTGCGCATTTAGAATGACACATGCTACATTACCTTATGCATTAAGACATTTACTTAAGTGTGTGTGTGTGTGTGTGTGTGTCTCCACGGGCCTCCCCACATCTCCCAGAGTGTACCTTTCTGTGAAATGATATGGTAAATATGGAAAGGGGCCCCCGGGGCACAAAAGGCCCGGCCCCCTCTTTAGGAGTGGATAATTGACTCTTTTTCTTGCTTGATAATTCATTGCGTGCATATGCCAACTAATACATCAGATGAAAAGTGCCCCCACCCTCCTTCCACCACTACAACCCAACATGGATGACAAATGGGGGGCACTTCTATATCCATGAATGAATGATGTCTTCTAAATACCTTGAGCAGAGGCTGAACTGTCACTGGGCTAATCTGGGACAAAATATGACCAGCTCTGTGCTCCAAAAGCCCTGCGAGATAGAGAATGAGGCGAGAAATGAACGCACATTAACACTTAGTGTCTGATTCAGCTTTGGTGGACATTTGCACATTTATCAAATGATGGAAACACCCCCCACCCACTTTTTTCTTCCCACATCCACACACCCCGTCTGTCATTTTAATACTCGCATTGAAATAGATGAGGATTATTGCGGCAGGACAGAGATATCATTTGTTTTACAACAGCCGAGTCAGCACTCACAACGGTCATTAGGGAATTAGAAACGACTGAAAAGAAGGATCAAATTAATGGCACTTCATTTCTAACATATGGAATGCTTCCTCTCGCCAATGCTGGTGACGTGACTGTATGTCACACACATTCAATCTTTCCACTTATTGTGTTCACAGACGGAGGTCAAATGCGTTTTTGACCTTGCAGTTGTTCTCTTTGGGGATATTTGAAAATGAAATGTTTTACCAGTCGGAAAAGCATTTTAATGCAGCTACTCATGTGTTTCAGGACAACATGTACATCCCTTTGTGATATCGTGTCCAAATAGTGCTTTTCCTTTATAGAAAACAGCCAGTGGGTGTGATGCATTTAAGGCCCTCATTCTGCATTTAGGCCCGTAATCCAGCCAAGCCATAATGCCAAATGTTTCATTTAGTTTGCATTTCACATTTCAGATCTGGATTTTTTTGGGATAAATTAATGATTTAGGCATTTAAAAAATATATTTAGAATTAAAATGAATTTGCATTAAAACTTGCATGCAATTATTTAGGTCTGAATATATTTAGTTTTATCTTAATTCAAGTATTTAAGTACTTACCTGTATATCCATACATTTTCTATGCTGGTTGCTTGTCCTCACTAGAGTCACGGGGGTACGCTGGAGCCTATCCCAGCTGACTTAAGAGGCAGGGTACTCACACTCATGGACTATTTAGAGTCGCTAGTTAACCTAACATGAATATTTTTGTGGGAGACAGGGAAACTCCACACAGAGATGCCCAAATGGAGATTCGAACCCAGATCTTCAGGATCTCCTTACAGTGTGGCTAACATGCTAACCACTAGGCTACCGTGTGGCCCGAATTACTTCATACTTCATATTACAGTACACCAAACCATACTTAAAATCAACCCTGAAGTCGCAAAAATGCTTTAAAATCAGTCGCAGCAATCTCTATCTCGATATGAAAAAATAAAATAAAATGCCTAAACTCTCTGTCCATCTGTCACAAGAGATAAAAGCTTTCTTGAATGGAACACAACAACCAGAGACTGGTGGACACATCGTCTGAATGACGACACTGCCCTCTAGTGGCAGAAATCGGGACAACTGAAAAAGCTGTTCTGAATAACGGTACAGTACTACGTTTTCTGCACTTGAGGGAGACATACACATTGACGTCAAATGATCCTGTATCCGAACTTCAAAGCTGCTTCGACTACTACAAGTATGTACTACTACTATTAATACTACTAGTGATAATAGTTTTAATAAAGTAATAATGTTATGTATTTTTATAATGGTTATATTATGTATTTATAGTCATTCTTATTTTTTTGTCCACTAGGTGGAGGCATGCCATCCATCCATCCATCCATCCATCCATCCATCCATCTATCTTCTACCGCTTATCCAACAGCCTCAGCAGGGAAATCCAGACTTCCCTCTCGTTTGTCCAGCTACTCCCGGCATACCCGAGGCGTTCCCAGGCCAGTTGAGAGACATAGCCTCTCCAATGTGTCCTGGGTCTTCCCCGAGGCCTTCTACCGGCCGGACATGGCCTGAACACCTCCCCCGGGGATCCAGAGTTGTTGTTGGGACCAGCCGGCGATCTCTTACGGCTCTCCCCCTCCTCCCGCTGTCTGTGAGCGCATGCTGTCACCGGCAGGTAAGATGAACCTTTTTTTTTAAAATAACAGTATGAAAGACTGGTGTTCTCCTGTTTAGGCACAAAACTGCAGCTGTTTTAAAGGCTGTTGCCCAAAAAGTGCCTTTGCTTTGTCGAGATTTGTAAACTTTGCACGACCAAAGCTATTCTCCCCTTGTGTGTGGCAGGCTCGTGCAGTAGACTGTGGCGTCTGAATGCTGCATACAGAGGCCCTCCTGAACAGAACATGGGATCCATATACTGGCAGGATGAGGCAAGCACTTTTTTTTTTTTAAACACAGGTTGCCGATGCGGTTTGTTTGATTCAGTTGTTTCCTTTCTGTTTTGTATTACTTTGCATGTTTATTATGGTTTGTTGTTTTGTGTGATTATTTTGTTTTACTGATTCACTCGTCCATTGATGAAGAGTATTTTATTCTCAATAGGCCTCAAGTGTTTTACTGTTGTTAGCAAATAAAGTCAATATACACTAGGTCCCCCAACTTACAAACATCCGACTAGCGAACATTCGCGGATACGAACACAAGCCGACTGGTCTATATTTTATTTTATTTTGCCTTGTAGTCAGTCGCTCAATCAGTATTTATACTGCTACTGTACATGCTTGACCAGTAGAGGGCACTGTGACACTGCTAATGCAGCCTTATAGCTAATGAGACCAACAGAGGAAGAGTTAGACGCTGGGGAGATACAGTGTAAAGCTAAATGGAAAGCTAAATTGTACAACCCGGACAGAGCGTGTGATTAAAGTTTATGAAGAGTTAATAGGCCTGCTTAATTCTACACCACCCACAGAACACTACCTCTTTTAGAAGAGTCTAACGACGACGACGATTTGTCCTTTTTTTCAATAACTCCTCCTCCAACTCCACCACAACGACGTATGCTGGACCACTCCTCTTCTAAGGTAAATAACATTTATCATTACGTATTATTATAGCATTTTTATTAAAGTTTTTTTTATTAATTATCCTCGTTTAATATTACTAATATTACTTAATATTACTACTGCATCTAAACTCATATTTACATACATACACATATACTGTATATATGTATACATGTACATGTAGTACCTATATCATTGGTAATATCACCTTTTCCCCTACTTAAGAACGATTCGACTTAAGAACGGGCGTCTGGAACCAATTGTGTTTGTAAATTGGGGACCTAGTGTATTTGTTTATACAGCCTCAGTCTCTATGTGGTGTCCGGACTTGATGCCGTCTTAAATTACGTTTTTCAGGGTTCTGGGGGTCCTTTCCTTCCCAGTGGCGTTGTCAGTGTTTATTTTCTTTCAATTAAATTGATAAACTGTCCCCCTCCGGCCACACATAGATGTGCCCTAAAACAGTGGTCCCCAACCTTTTTTGACCCACGGACCGGCTTGTGTTCCCACAAATCTCCTGCGGACCGAGGGGGGTGTCGTACATTATAACAATCTAATTTATCTTATTTCTTATGTATTGTGTAAAACTCAGACATGAATAACATCAAATTAAAAGCACAACATGAATGCCGACCCACCATCCAACAGTTCAAGTTCCAGCCAAGTTTTTCCAGAGAGATTACGTATTACATCGCTGTTTGACGTGTGTGGTAAAAGGCAGTGTGCTAGCATGAATTAGCTTGAGACAAATGTGCACATTAGCACTCAATAAGTCATCAAAACTTACCTTTATGCATTCCCACATAGTATCAGCATTTGACACCAAATATGAGGTGAAAGAAAAATGGTAAAAATACAGTAGTAGTCTATCTGTGCGGCATGAGATAAAGTTAGCACACGCACAATGGACATGCGTCAAGTGAGACGGATGTTACAAAGAGAATCCGGCCACTTTTCAAAATAAAACATAAAAAAAAAATAATGGAAATTATTTTTTCTTTCTGTGCGGCCCGGTACCAAATGATGGGATCTCTGCCCTAAAACATACAACAGCTACTAATAATATAAAATCTATATTACAAAAGACTGACTTTTTCAGGAAATGTATATATTTTTTGGATGATGTAATATGATGTTTTGTGGGATATGCGTAACATATGGCCCAATTTTTTAGTAATCACTCTGATCATCATGACCACTCAGGTTGCTAAGACATCTTTGTAGCAACAGCATTATTATTATGTCTTAATGGCTTCCATCAGGCTTCCAAACAGGTGGGTAGGCTGCAATGACAATGTTTCTTATCTCTGCTTTACTGCTGTGGTTTAATCACAGCGGTGTGTGTGTAGCACATGTACAACACTGAGTAAACACAACTCTCACCTCACCACAGCAGCTGCTGACTAAGATAAGGAAAAGCCATGCACAACTTTAGGTACATCTGCACAATGGAAGATAATATCAGAGATGTTCATGTATTAATGTCTTTCTCATTGTACTTGCACTTCAGGATCTGAGGTTGAAGCAGGCAGAGTTCCGTGGATGGAGTCAGACGAGTCGGTGGGGCTCAACTGGCCCCCCGTGGTGTCCTGCAGTGTGTGCTCACTGGTTTCCATCTCGAAGGCCGCCCCCATTTGCATCAACCGCCACCTCTCACCTGCTTTGACCTCACAGGCCGAGCCGGCAGCGAAAGGGCGTCTACTGCTCGCCACGCAGCACGCTGCGAAGAAAGCCACGGCTGTCAACAAGAGGAGCGGTCCTATTACAATTGACGGGTTCGCTGCGGGGGCGTAGGTGGCAAAAGCAAAGGCGCCCACTAGGGTGACGTTGATGCCGGCCAGCAGGACGCACAGGCCGCACGCACAGCATAGAGGTGGGGAAGGTAGGCTGTGGACTCGCTGCTTGTGGCTTTTGTCAGCTGGAGAAGGTCTGCTGGTGTTCTCTGTAAGAACCATGGAGAAGTGGGAAGTAGGACAGATGGACTCGTCAGATCACACGAAGGAGAAGCTGGTAGAAAAAAGAATTAAAAGTTAAAATGATTGAACAGTCAATCTGCAGCAAAAACTTCACAGTTGTAGATTAGAAATTAAAATTTCAGTAAATATAAAATAAGGTATACTTACTTTACGTTGATCGCATTCATACCAATGTGTCAATGTGCAAGCAGCACAGTTGGAAAAGCAGGACAGCTGGTGTCTCTTCTGCGGGTGAACAGCAACAGACTGAAAAGCTCTGCCTCCAATTGTGATGTGTCAGTCGCAAACGAATCGGCTCGTAGAGCTGGCTCTTTGAAATGAACGACAGGAACCAGTTTGGGTCGTTGGGAGCCAATTGTGAGCAGATTATTTTTTTCCTCGTCTTCATTTCTGTTAAAGGCGAATATAATTGGTCAAGATGTGTAGCGGCGTCGCTGTGTCCACACTGAGCGGGGGGGGGACGAACACGCTGTGGTTCTCTTAGAGCCGATTGGTTCGTGAGAAATTTGCATAAGGAGATTTGACCTATTTTGACCTAATTTGTCTATTGAGATGGGTATTTGTTTTTAAAATATAATACATTATATTTTTGTCGCTGCTCATTGAGGTCTAAATAAATAATTTAAATAATAAACATTTGATTTTTTTTTACATTGGTAATTCATTTTACACAATGCACATAATGTGGTAATTAATTCAGACAAAACAATCTGAGGAGCCACTTGGGAGCCGAAAGATCCGACTCTTTTTAGTGACACGATCCAAAGGAACCGGCTAAAGAGCCGAAATTTTTCATCACTAGCCTCCAAGCCACTGCCGTTACAGTGCATCGCCGCTGAGGGGCACCATAGAGCACCTTGAATGAACGCCACGTCCACTTTTAAGACCGCTAGATACAAATTAAATACAATCAAATAACGTTCAAACTCAATATAATGTAAATATTAAAAAATATTTATATAAGTATTTCTCATAAAAGAAGCTAACACTTGCCTAAAAAGCACCCTAACTTAGGGTTTCTGTTAAGGTACGGTTAAGAGTTAGGGTTCAGTAGCTCCACACTGAGCTCACTTTATGCATGAAGACCATTCTGAAAATATCAGTGGGGGAGGGGGTTCATATTTAACTGCACACCGATCTCATTTGTGGCCACTTAAGTTAATGGTGCTAACAAAATAGCACATTTTAGACAAGAGGCTATTAATCTAACAAGTGCTTCTTCGTGCACTGTTAGGCAGTTAGTTGTCGGTAGAGATGCTGTCTCCATGGCAACCATGAAGTTGGTAGAGATGCTGTCTCCATGGCAACCATGACACACTATCTCTCTCTCTCACACACACACACGCGCACACAGGGGTTCCTGACAAAGGAAACTAATTTCTCCCAAATGAAATTTCAAATTACTCATTCTTGGCAGATTCAGAACAAAAAATCCCCAAATGAACAAGACAAAAGCACATATAAAAATAGAATGTACTGTAATCACTTATCTTTCTTTATATAAGCATTTCTTAAATTACCTCTGACAATTGTCAAGAAACTAAATGAGTCTTCCAAGTTGGCAAACAGAAAAGGTGGAAGTGGAATCAGGTTTAACCAAAAAGAAACACTGGTCTCCCTGTGTTGGTACAAAAAGAGCCTGAGGGACAAGACTCTGACTCTCACTCTTCAAAACATAAATGAAGGGCATTTACAATATACAGTACATGAAGGGTAAAATCCTTCTAAAATGAAGCAGGCTTGCTTATGTTTAAAGTACATCAGTGCTACAGGTAGCTTGTGTCTGTCAAAGCTCATCATAGAAGAAAAGATTGATCACATTCTGGTCATTTCAGTTCAACACAACCTACTTGCGGGTGACAAACGTCTACCTTTTCTGAGCATAGCTTTAAAAAAAAATCACATGCATCCAAACACTTCACTTCACATACACTGATAGGCTTCATAAATGCACACATTACAAAAAATTAAAAAGATCATTCTTAATTCATATAGTGACAAGATCAAATGTAACCCTTTAACTCTCACATTGGGGAAAAATGTACTTTCAGAAAAGAAAGTCTGTGTTTCATGCATCCTGGATAATGTCACTAATCTACCCGTGTTTTCCAAGAGGAAGTGCTGCCAAGTGATAAGATAACAGGCTGCTAAAACACACAGAGGATAGAAGAGGTCAGAAAACAAGGATGACAGGATGCTGAGTGTCTCCTTCAGGCTGTGAGATCAGCCGTGTCGTTTGTAGTGCGGAGGGCGTTGGACTGTGCCCTCCTACGTGCCAGTCTAGAGTTGGACGGAGGGGAAAGCCTCATGGAGCAAACGACTGCGACGGCCGAGTCCTCCTGCTGCTCGTCGTGCTGCGACAGCTGCCTGTGGAAGGCGATGGCTTCTGCTGCAAATTGACTCAAGTCTTTGGTGCTGCTGTTCCTATCGGTGAAACATACACACCAGGTCATTTGTTTTCTGTACTTACTCTAAACCCAAACCCAACCAAAACCCTGACCCCAACCAAAACCATACCTTCGCTAATATAAACCTTACCAAACCCCAACCCAGATCCTAACCCTAGGTCTAATCCCTAACCCAAACCCAAACCAAAGTCTGAACACAAACCATAGCTCTAAACAGAACTCCAGTCCCTGGACAAAATCCTAATCAACCTAATCCCCATCCCCAGCCAAAACCCTGAACACAGTCCTTACCCGCAACTCCAGCCTAATCATAACCCTAAACTCTAACCTGAACTCTTAGACTCAATCTTAACGGCAACCAAAACCCTAACCCCAATCCCTATCCCTACCATCCCTCGTGAAGACCTAACCCTAAAACCAGCCCTAAACAAATCCCCCTTTGAGACGGCATGTTCGATGGATCCGTGAAGTGTAAATGACTTTCTTACCTCTGTAGAGTATGAGGAGTTGGAAGACCCCTTTCTGGTGCGTTCTGTATAAAGAAGGCGAAACAATGGACATGGAATGAAATGACATGAGAAAAAAACAACACAAAAACTGACAATACTCACCCCCTGCACCCAAGGGTGCTCTAGGACCTGAGCCGCACTGAGGCGTAGCATGGCATCTCGCACCAACAGCTTGGTGATGAGATCTTTTGCAGCACTTGTGATGTGAGCCCAGTCCTTTTCTGGAAATTCGTACTTGCCCAGCTGGATGCTCTCGAACAGGTGACTCTGGAGGCGGAACATCACGCAGCGTCTAATTGACCAATTTTATCGCAAGCAGGTGACATTCTCCACATGCTAGCTCCATGTCAAAGTGCCATCATGTTCTATTTTTGGACCAGGTCTGCTTGTGACCACATGCCTGCTAAACTGATAAACACAGTCTGATGATGATCAGGTGACAACACTCGCTTCGTTAAACCCACCAACCAGCTGTACGCCACACAGTGACAAGTGAGAAGCAATAAATCAACTATGAATGCACATACAGCAAAGAAAAAAAAGACAACTGTGCAATATTCTGCTGCACGAAAAATTTTAACCAACATCTACATCTCTTAGGCTACGTTCACATTGCAGGTTATGATGCCAAATTTGGACTTTTTGTTCAAATCTGATTTTTTATGTGGTCGTTCATGTTACCAAAAAAAAAAAAAAGCGATTTGTCAATGTGAACGCAAATCATCCATAAAGTGACATGCATGCGCAAAAGATCGACGTCACACGTATTTCCGTGTGTTCACGGAAGTAAAGATTACGGCAGTGTGTGTGCGCCTTGGTGCATTTGTGGCAATTTCTAGAATTTTGTGCAACAGGGAGTCAATATTTTCTTAACCAAATGATCCTGCGCAGCAGCTTAAGAAGAAAGAGGACGAGAATTTTGGCAGTTTGTGGAGAACTTCCTGCGCTGTCTGTTCCAAGGAGCATGTGTATGGCACGAACCGTGAGCTGCTTCACTGACACTTTTTAAAAATAATTTTCGGACAAGAAGAAGAGCTTTTGCTTAGAATGGTGAGTACCTTTATGGAAGTAAGCACAGCATTACACGTCTTTCGATGACGTATAGGTCGGATATATGCGACCTGATTGTTCATACTGCAGTCGCATTGCATACAGTACATATCGGATTTCTATCCACATACAAATGAGGCCTGAGTCGCATTTGAAAAAAATCTGAATTGTGCTGTTCACACTGACATGAAAAAATCAGAGACAGGTCAGATATGAGCAAAAAAATCGTAATTGACCTGCAGTGTGAACATAGCCTCCAACCCCCGTTAATATGGCTGCTGCTCATGTATATAGACCAGGGATATTTCCCTAAATAGTTTTAAAAAACGCCAGTCAAAGATCCTCTATCTTCAGATGGACTCTGCTGTTTTTAAGGACCTATTGCAAACATGCTACCCAAAGATCCTCCATATGACAGGAGCGCTCTGCTGACTGGCCTGTCCAAACTGCTTTGTCATTTCAAATAGAACAAATCTTTCATGATGTATGAGGGGAATACATGAGACAGCCAAGCCTACCTGACATGTGCGGCATGTTTCCCCCCTGTCCCACCCGCAGTCGCTGCCACAGTGGCCTGTGAAGGGGGGGCTGCCACTCAACAGGATGTAGAGGATAACTCCGAGGCTCCACAGGTCGCAGCGCTTGTCGTAGAAGGACGCCTCATCAGTGAACACTTCCACCACTTCTGGAGCCATGTATTCTGCAGAGCCACACTAAAGCGAGACGGTCAACGTTCCAATGACTGTTACGTTGTTAGTGGACCATGTATTGCTTTTTAGCACGACTGTTCGGTTACAAACAAATCTTAAAGTTACGAGTCTTACCGGCGTAGTGAGCTCTGGAGTGGTTATGGGTGTGCAGGCGCTGCTGAGCTTCACGCCACTTCCCAGGTCAAAGTCGCAGATCTTAACTGGTGATACCTGAAGAGAGATTGTAGAAGGTCTGCTTAAAGTGTTTGGGAAATGTTCCTACTGGAAGGTTTACAAATTTAAGCACTTCACATTTTCAAGCTTCGCACACTATTTATACAAATACTCAATTGATGACTGTAGTTTTTCCCTTTTTTATTTTTAATTCAACCACAGAGAGTACCAGGTGTTTATTCGAGGTAAGGGCTCTTATTAGAGGTACAGTCAAACTTGTCTATAACGGCCACTAGAGGGAGTCTGCAAAAGTGGCCGCTATAGACAGGTGGTCTCTATAGACAGGTTGGCATCCAGTTTGAATGTTGACCAGTAGAGGAAAAAAAAAGAAAAAAAGGGGGGGGAAAAATAAGAATGTTGACCAGTAGAGGACACTGCGGACTGCGGATAAAAGTTGTACAGCACTACTAGGCTTGTTATTATCATGGTGCATGGTTCATGGTTTTAATTCATCCTGAACATGCATGAGTCAAACAGTAGCACATCACATAGTACAATTCACAATTTTGCATGTCCAAAAAGGAGTAGAAAGAAGCAAAGCTTATTTAATCCTACCCCTCATCAGTTTCACATCAGTTGCAATACATTTATTCACCTCTTGTTCTTCCAAGTGTACTTTGTAGGTCTACATGACAATGTAGTGCAATCATAGCCAAGGTTTTTACTTACTAAAAGGAAGCTAGAGGCTTAATAATAACTGATAGAATATATCCACGACCCACAGAACAAAGCTGTGCTCGTAATGTCTTACGCTTGTTTTTTATATTTTACTTTTTATACGGCAGTGTCATTACAGCTTTAGTTCATGTTCAGGTGACTGCTATACACAGGGTCTATAACATGTAAATTTGCTGCGGGGGATTTTTCAGTGGCTGCTATAGGCAGGTGGCCGTTCTATAAAGGTGGCCGCTAAGACAGGTTTGACTGTATGTCTTTACTTGTACAAAAGCATATTCACAATAATATTAAATAACGTAAATAATGTTTTAACTGAGGGGAAAATGAAGTGTCTGTATTTTACAATTTGCAATTTGGAGTGATGTGTTTAATTGGAGCAAGGTGTCTATGTTTGACTGGGGCACAGCGTCTATTAGAGGCCACTATTTGCTGATATGCAGTATTATACTTCATCTCATTAAAAAAATAAACATGCTGCACATTCACCAATAGTGGCATCGGGCTTTTATATATTCAATTCAACAGAGTACCAGGTGTACAAAGCAAGTTCATATATTCAGTAGGAATGCTCTGATCAGGGTTTTTTGCTGCCGATTCTGATCATCCATGAGTGAAAGTGGCTATGATATGAAAAAAGGAACCATAAAATGACCTTAATTTAAGCAAAAATATTTTATGTACTTTTTCAAGAGAACATATCACTTGTGAAACTTACAGGGGATGAGACGACTTCTTTAATTAAGGAGACTCTGGATGTGAGAGTGCATTGGTGGAGCTCTAGCAGCACTTCCAGAAAGCACGTAGGTGGGCTCCAAGTGAGAGAGCCGTCGGCGAACCCGGTGTCTTCCACCACTGACAAAAGAAGCTCATCTCGTCCGATGAATTCAGTTTTATTTCGGGTTATTTGCTTAGCCTTCTGTCTGTCACGCACATATAGGCGAGTGCTGTCCAGCCTTTTGGTTGCGTTAGCTGTCGTTTGACTGAACCTCAAAAACTCATCATACTTCATCAAGTGTTTGTTCTTCAAATGCCGTATTAAAGCCGCAAGATATTTTTCATGCCATGTGTTCCACACAGCAGACATATTTGCTCTGGCTTTGGCACGCCTGCGCAGTGTAAAGGAAAGTGGGAGGAGGATGCTACCCAAGATGTTAGGGCAAGACACTACACTGTACTCAGGGATCGCTGCAGCTGCAGCTGCAATAATATGAGCCACAGGTGATCGGCGTTGAAAGGCATTTATCGGCATATGCCAATCACATGCTTTTTCACGGAAATTGGCCAATAGTGATTGGAGGCCGATTGATAGGAGCATCCCTAATATTAAGTAATGTGTCTATTTGAATGTATATTTCAGGTCCGTTTAACTGAGGCATGGCGTCTAGAGTGGAGGCCAGAATTTGAGGAAAATGTGTAGTAAATACCTTCACATTACAAGACAAAGAAGTGTGCTAAAACCACTACAGTAGTACCTCGGATAACATAAACCTCCTTTTACATAAATTCCACTGAACATAAAGAATTTATGTAAAGTTTTTGCATTGTATTACAGAAGAAATTCCATATAACATAAAGCTCATTGGCTGATTTTCGGGGCACCGCCTCCGCTCTCATCTCATTGGCTGATTATCGGGGCACCGCCTACGCTCTCATCTCAATGGCTGACTTATACAGAGTTTGTGTGAGAGACAGACTTGTCCCTTCAAACTCCTTCCTCTTCGTAGTCCCCCTGAAACTAACTTAAAAAATTAAGTTAAGTTACAAATTAAAATTTTGCACACAGCATTATCGTGTAGTGCGTGTGTCTTTGTCTGTGAGACCAGCTGACTCTTAGACACTTTGAGTCCCGTTTCGACTGAGGCTAGTCCTCCTCCTCCTTCCTGCCTCCACTTGCGCTCCTGATCAAGACATCTCGTGAACGGTAGGATTGTTTTTGTTTTTCAGTTTTATTCATTTACAGTAATCCTTTTAATTACCTTATTTTAGATTGGAATGTTACTGTACTATGTTTATGCTAACGTTTTCTTATATTTTCCCACCATATTTGGTGGACTTTGAATATTTTGACGTGCCAAAGGGGTGAGTTTGGGAAGATCTTGGAACGGATTAGGCTATTTACATGTATTTTACGCTTCGTATAACATCAAAACCCTACAACATAAAGGTTCTCGGAATGGATTATTGACGTAGGGGCATCTACTGTACTACAATTTTAAACTGTGGATCACCTGCCATGCTTAAAAAAAAATAAATCAATGAAATTATGAATTCCTTTTACTTTGAATAACTTAACAAATAGTTTTAAAGCCCCTTTTCAAAATGTCAAGTACTTTGCAAGGCTGAAAACACATGAAAAGAAGAATTCCAAGCATCTGACTTACTTGATCAATGCATTCACAAAGGATGTTCTCCAGTTTGAGGTCTCTGTGAGCAATACCTGTAGGACAACACACTGTTACCATGACGACCAGGATACATCCGTTGCAGGTTTGGCAGTTTGGGAGGACTATTTGACATACCCTTTGTGTGTAAAAAGTCAAGAGCTTGGGCGATGTCACGAACGACCTTGCTTGCCTCCAGCTCATCAAAGTGCTTCCGGTTCTGGATGTGCGTAAGAATAGACCCTAGGAGACGGAGCCATCACATGGTCAGTGTGTGCGGAATAGTGTGACTATTGCGTATGCAGGTTTATGTCCACTCACCACCTCGCAGCTTTTCAAACACCAAATAAAAGCAGGTGTGATCTTCAAAGAACTCAATCAATTCCAAAATGTTCCTGGGTCAAAAGAGTCTCTGGTTAGTGTCCGCATACATAAGTTAAAAGTTGTTGTTTACTTCATAGAAGGTTTGAGTGACAATGAAATGTCTTTACTTGTTTCCTTGACACTGGTAGAGAGTCTCCACTTCTCGAAAGACTCGGCTGCGGCTGTGTCCTGCACTCTTTTCGATGATCTATGCCAAATACATTAACGCTGTGAGAATTCATTTAGCATGGCAGTTGTGTAACAGCTTTTGTAACGTACATACTCCTTTACTCACCTTCACAGCATACTCCTGTCCATTCTGCAGGCTTACACATCCTTGGACTTTAGCATAGGCCCCCTGACCAAGAACCTCATTAGTCAGCTTGTAGAGGTCTGGAAGGAATGTGACAACATGATGAAGTGATATATTTCAACGTGGCTTACACGAATTCTATTGTTATTACCATCAAAGGTGCCAGTGGAGCTGTCTGTCGCTCTTGATCTTTTCTTCTTCTTTCGTTTCAATGCATCTGGGATATTCAAAGGCTGGCTGAGCTCAACTTCGGCTAAAAGACAGGAATGTCAACAACAAATGAAAACAATTAAAATATAAAACTGTGTCAGCTTAAGCAGGTGGTAGGTTAGTTGCACCTGCTTGGACTTGAGCGTGGTGCTGCCTGTCCTCTGAGGTCATCCCATTCTGCTGCTGTTCACCATGACACTGCCCTACTTGGCCCACAGCCAGGGAGTTACCCCGAAACTGAGAGGAAGAAGAGAAGGTCAGTAGATCAGCTGCTGGTTCAGTAGCAAGGGCAGAGGAAATGCATACTTTTTCTACTTCTATTTTCACATTTAACACCTTACTTTGGAGAGCTCGCCAGCTACCACACCAGCAGTGGAACCTCTCAAGTACACCCAGAAGTTGTAAAAATCACAATTTGAGAATTTCAGGAAACAGGTGCCTCTAAAGTAGCACATAACCATTGGAGCTCAAACGCAAACGAATAATGTCAGCCAGATGTCAGCTTATCACACAAGATCTCTGTTTAGAGCAACTGAGTGTGTGCTTTGTTTTTAATTTGGCATTTTTGCAACTCTTATTCCAAAAGGACCAGCCTCAACAAAGAAGAAAATATTTCCAGGCAAAGTATTCAAAGCACTAAAACGCCAGCATCCCCAAATACGTCATTACTGTCCCTTGTTTATCTCAGTTAATTGGTTCCAGACCCAACTGCGATAAGTGAATTTCTGCAAAGTAGGAACCAATGATGTTTTTTAACATTATTAGTGCCATCTAGACATGAAGTAACACCCATATAGTCACCTTTACATTTGTATTACCCAATATGGTAGCTATAATCATAGAAAATAACACATGTTATACATTAGGCCTGTCACGATATCAATAAATCGAACAATAGAAAAAACAAACAAGGTCTATCATTTTGACGGCCTCGGTAAATTGACCTGTGTATATATGTTGTTCTTTTTCCTCGTCTCCATGTACCTCGCAGGCTGGATGACAAGATGGTTCACTTTGCATGTGTCTGTGAGAATTGGTTCTATAGTGGAATGAATGGGTAGAGTGAACCCTCCTGTCAGCCATTCAGCCTCTTTGTCCCCAGTATGTGGAAACCGGGGCTACTAGTGAGTGGATACATACACAGAGTGCCAGCAGTTAACAACTTAGCAAAGAAATGCTAATATGAATGAGGCACAGAAGCAATAGTTTCTAAGCCGAATGCCACTGCTCCAGTGTGGATATGCAGCAGAGGCTTCGTCCCGACAGTCGATGCTTACAGCGGCAAAGTAAATATATACACTAGGTGCCCAACTTACAAACACAATTGGTTCCAGATGACCGTCCGCAGGTCGAATTGTTCTTAAGTCGGGGAAAAGGTAATATTACCAATTATATAGGTACTACATGTACATGTATACATATACAGTATATGTGTATGTATGTAAATATGAGTTTGGATCTAGTAGTAATATTAAACGAGGATAATTAATGAAAAAAACAATAATAAAAATGATATAATAATACGTGATGTTAATGTTATTTACCTTTGAAGAGGAGTGGTCCAGCATACGTTGTTGTGGTGGTGGTGGAGGAGGAGTTATTGAAAAAAAGGACAAATCGTCGTCGTCGTTAGACTCTTCTAAAAGAGGTAGTGTTCTGTGGGTGGTGTAGAATTAAGCAGGCCTATTAACTCTTCATAAACTTTAATCACACGCTCTGTCCGGGTTGTATCATACAACTCTTAGCCTTTCTCTCTCCTCTTCCTGGTCTTTCTCTGTTGGTCCCATTAGCAGTGTCACAGTGCCCTCTACTGGTCAAGCATGTAGCAGTATAAATATGGAGTTATAATACATGAAAATATAGACCAGTCGGCTTGTGTTCGTATCCGCGAATGTTCGCTCGTCGGATGTTTGTAAGTTGTTGACAGTGTTGCTCGCTACTTTGCAAAATAAATGCAACCTTTCAATACGGTTGAAAAGCCAACATTTCGGGAAATGTTAGACAGCCAGTACAACTTTCCTGGGACAACGCACATGCACATGTCACAAACAGCAATTCCTGAACTGCATAACCAAGTGAAAGAAGATGTGTTGAAGTACAATCAGCAACATTGCATTTTATTCCGCCACTACAGATATGTAGTCCAACTCAAATATAACCCCCTACAATAGTTTAACAATACACTCATAATTGCATGTGTGTGTAGTTTTTATTAGAGTGGGATTTTTTCTTAACAAAGACGGGGTCTATAATTTGTAGCGATAATTTGTAGCACAATTATCGACCAGCAAAATTTGTTATCATGACAGGCCTATTAAACATAAAAAAAGATAACAGACTCACACGTTACCAGTTCCTTGTTTTTTTCTGGACAGAGTACTGAACAGTGTGGCTAGCGGGCAGTTGTGTGGACGACAGGAAGTGACGTCAAAGGTTCAGAGTTGGGTTTTAGCCTGTCGTGGGTTCTGGCCCCAATGGTAGCCCGTGTTATTATTATGATTATTATTGTGCCTGATTTCTGTGTGGAGTTTGCATGTTCTCCCCGTGCGTACGTGGGTTTTCTCCAGGTACTCCAGTTTCCTCCCACATTCCAAAAACATGCATGTTAGGTTAATTGTCGAATTGTCCATAGGTATGAATGTGAGAGTGAATGGTTGTTTGTCTATATGTGGCCTGCGATTGACTGGCAACCAGTCCAGGGTGTACCCTGCCTTTCGCCCGAAGTCAGCTGGGATAGGCTCCAGCATACCCGCGACCCTAGTGAGCATAAGCAGCATAGAAGATGGATGGATGGATTATTGTGCCTGTTGTGTGATAATTTAAGCCTGCAATAAATGCCTGTTCTGGCAATCACTTGTGCTACTTGTCTCACCAAACAATTACTGACACCTAATGGCCAATGTAGAATACTACATTCACAAATAGAATGCCTTGGCTTGGTTCATTTTCTGGCGGACGTCGAACAGCATTCTGTTGTTGTTACAGAACTTCCTGCAAGTAAGAACCACTATAAATACATTGGTGTCAAATCACTTTTAATCCATCCCTTCCCAATGGGAACCTGCCAGAACAGTAGCTTACAGTAAATCTAGGAAACACTAACCTTATCTAACCCTGGCTATTACCAAAATTATCTGCACATGACTCACCGAGAGTGATGAAATGTCTACATGTTCAGGCAAATAAGAGCTGACAGTCAGTGGACTGATAAGGGTGTTTTTAAACCAACGCTGTGACAGGTCGTACCTGGAGCGAGTGCTGGAAGGCTTGCATCTCCATCATCATGCTGTGTCTCACCATATCTGCCAACTGAAAGGCACGCCACAAATATTTACTTGGGCTGTCCTGGAATACACTGCATCAGGTGACACTTACACAGACATAACAACAAAGCAAGTTTATACATCGGTATGGAATGTCAGTTATGGCAGAAGATGATCATGTCATCAACAGAAAGGGTTTCACATTTTTTCAGGTTTACACATGTTTCTAGTTAGGGAGACTCACAATAACACTTCCAATATGTGGGCTGCATTTATACTCAGACATTAAGCATCCAGCAGTAGCTAAGATGTGCTAATACTGGAAAGCTGCTATTTGAACTGACGCTGTACTAGGGATGTCCCGATCCGATCTTCGGGAGCGGGATCTGCTGCTGATCCACTTTTGAAGATCGTATAATATCGGCTTCCGCCAAGAGATCATGCCGATCCGGTTGCCATATAACGTTCGTAACTCTGGGCCACACTCCAACATGGTAGGTGCGGTAATGCGCCTCAAAGCTGGATGCCACTGTACTCCCGCCACCCGCGAGAAGAAAACACAACACCACCATGCAGACATGTCCGCTGTGTACCGTGGTGAAGTTAGTTTCATGTTGGATGTTGGATATTCGGCTCCGCAGCTACAGTGCTACTTCCTCCTCACTGTGCCCGGACTGCTGTGTCATTGTGCTGGGAGCTCGTACAGGAAGTATTGCTCTAACCCCTGGTTGTATATACTAGGACCGTCAATAAATTACTACTGTGCTGAAGAAAGTCTGTTAAAAAAAATGTAAGATATTCTAAATCACACTACAAATTGATATAAAACCTTATCAAATTATTATTCCACTGAAAGTATTTTGCACGCCCATTTTTTCCAATTGTATCTTTTATTGGATTAGGGCCCTGACTCACAGAGGTTTGTTACAAAAGCCAAGCAATATTGCTGATCATGCTGTGTAATAAAAAAGTAAATTCAGCAATACTTTGGTTGCATTATTTTTAATGTTTTGAAGAGTTATTTTCATTTACAAAACAGAAACCTGACGTCAAGTGTTAACTTTTGGAATGTAACCAATACTTTCAGGAAAGGTTTGCCCTCTAAATTTGCAAAAGCTTGGGAATTTGAACCGCCGTTGTGCATGACGTCCCCAAATTTAGTAGAATTCAACTCCGCAAGCGTCAGAAGATTAGGTCTGTGCATGTTTTGCTTTTTCTTTGTCAACACTAATTCAAAAAGCCATCCACGCGGTAGCCTCCCAGGACATCACATGTAGCAGAGTGACCTATTGCCTGTCAATTTAATGGCCCAATAAAAAACAATGAAAACCGGGTAATTTCCATCACTTTCTAAACCCCAGAACGACCAAGACAGGCCGTGAAAAAACGCTCTGTCCGTGGACAAAAGCACGTTTGGTCACCCGAATATAATGCAATGGCAACACCATGACGGAATGCAATCCAAGCTAGCAAGTGGTGTGACGTCACTGGCGGCCAAGAAATTTAGATCTGCTAGCAGTAGTCTTGTTTTTAAAACACTTTTGTAGCATAATTGTCTTCCCAACTTCCGTTTTGTATAAAACTAAGCGTGAAGCCCTATCGAAGACCGCACAAATAATGTAACGTTGTTAGCCACACAGCTAACTAGCGAACCTGTTTGGTAGTTTCCCTCCCAACGACTGCAGTCCATGATTATGTTTAAAAACTGGTCGGTTGTCGTTAAAGCCAACGTGATAAGATAATAATGGGTCCTCTCACCTGAACACTCTCCAAACTGGGCGAATCCCTTCCTGTCAGAGCCGCCGACGGCTGATATAAACATCCATACTAGCTCAAAAACCACCCGTGTTTCGACAAGCGGGAAAGCACGTCAACAGCCATATACCACGCCTACTTCTCGTTTGCTCCTCTCTCATTGGTCTGATTAGTAACGTCATCGTAACGTCACTTCAGCACCCCTTCTCACGTTACAGCTATTGTTTTGATCCGGGTGGTAAAACGTTTTATGCCTCTTAGACGTCATGTATACTAAAACGTTTTCCCTGAAACAGTATACATTTTTGAGAAATGTATTGTGATTTTGTGGCTTAACTATTATGCTATATGTGTTACAGTAGCGCTATCGGTAACACATCACAGATGACTTATTTAGGAAAATGTTTAATTTCCAAGACTATACAATCTTTCATCCAATAAAATATGTTACAAAATCCTACCATAAATACATGCAAAAGGAGCAAAGACATATGCGTTAAAAGATTATTAATAATCAACTTGCTCAAGCACCTTTTTTAAACTATGAAGTAAACACAGGTTGGCACCACCTGAAGAAGTGTGTGGCAGGATTGCAAAGATTCACAGTAACCACATACAAACACACACACATTGACATCCATCCATCCATTTTCTATACCGCTTCTCCTCTTTAGGGTCATGGGGGCATGCTGGCGCCTATCCCAGCTGACTTCGGGCGACAGGCGGGTTACACCCTGGACTGGTCGCCAGCCAATCGCAGCACACATTGGCATACTGTGCACATTTATGTAAAATAATGGCTTTGTTTTGAGTCCATAGAGGTGACATTTCTAGTAATCTTTCCTGTTTAATTGCAAATCTTCTCCGTCATCTCTCTCTGTGGGAAAACAAAATGCATATATATTCACAAACTTTTATTCTAAAATTGGAGAGCATTATGATGTAATGTTGACAGTGAACTGGAAAAGACTGTGGTGCCTCACCAGGGGCTCAAGTTCAGAGTGGTCGATCAGGTTGAACTCAGAGATGAAGAAGTAGTAGTGCTTGTAGCAGGTATTGATGTGGGCCTCAGCGCCCATGCTGCAGATGCTGTCAAAGTGATGGATGTAAACATGCACAAACACCCTGAAGAGCCGGCTCAGAATCTTCTTGCACACCTGCTGGAAATTCTTGGGGAAAGGAACACCTGCAGTGGATATGAAGCATAATTTCAAATTTTTAAACAATTGTATAACTGAAACTCAAGTCAGTATCTACAGTAAGAAATAGATATTGATAGATATTGATAGATATTATCAAAATACTTTTGTATTCATTAAGATGATAATTATTGTTACAGTATGTAAATTATTTTCTACTTTCCTTATTATAGTATAAATCTTCAAATAATATATATAATTAGCGGTGTCAAATTAAAGCATTAGTTGTGATTAATTAAGTACAGTCACATTTAGTGCGTTATTTTTTATTCACAATCTAATTTTTCATCTCTTAATTTTACTGTCTCTGTATGCAGTTTTTATGCGTTGTACTTGAGTTGTTGGGGGAGGAAAACAATGGTCAGTCACACCCTGAAGTGGACATTGATTGGTTATCATTGTGTTTGGGCTTGTTTAGCATCAGCTGATAGGCTGCCATTGTAAGTGGGAGGGCAAGGTGAGGAGCAGAGGAGATGTGAAAATGGAGGAGCATGTGAGGGTGCAATGAACAAATGGGAAATTTACATTTGAAAAACGCGCCGACTGCACCATTGATAGAGGTAGTGTGATATGCTTTCTTTGTAAAAAGAAGTTTGCTTACCACCAAAGCAACTCAAGTTTAATTTTTTGGGTATTTCATTAAAATATATTGGATTAAGTTGTGTGCAACAGATATTTTTAAAAATCTAATTAATAATTTTTAATGATTACATTTTTAATTATTAAATATCTCCAACAGATATTTTATGTATAATATATTATGCACTTTTATGTCATAAAAAAACATAAAAATTTAAAAATAATTTATGAATCTTATTGCAATTGAAATAAATGTCAGCACATGCAAGAGATTTCAAAATAAAGGTATGAGGGCATAATAGTGTGAGGAAAGTCCTGAAAAAAATTCATTTCCTTTATAGGATTGACGTGAGGGACCATTGTGGTGGTCTGAGCCCCTCATCCACTTTTCCATTATGTTAATTGATGCTATAAGCCAGTTATTTCATTGCTTCTAAATGTCAGCCTCTTTGTGCAATTAACCTCTGCTGGACTCTTTATCCCATGAATGAAGCTTCAGTAAACACTGTATTCATAAGCAGCACATTCTACACACCTACTCTGGTGGGGAAGATGTCCTCATTGTTGATGAGCGACTCTATCCAGTCCATCAATAGGTTCATGTACTTCAGAGCAGGCAGCTTGGTGGGTTTCCTGTAGTCGTCCCCGTCCTGCCACCTGTACTCGTACCTGAGTCCCCCAGACATGATGGGACAGGTGCGCTCGGTGCAGTACTCACTGACCGTGCCGTAGATCAGGTTGATCCTGTTGAAGAAATCCACCACATGCACAGCGATCCAGTCGTTGAGGCTCTCGCCCTCGGGCAGCTGCACCACCTTCCTCAGGTCCAAACCGGACTTGAGTGAGGCCTGGGCCTTCTTGTATAGTTCGAAGCGCTGAGTGCCGGGTTCGAAACGTTTCCGGGGCCTGAAGGTTTTATCTTTACTGAACACCTGACCGAGACACAAAGCCATGGGCTCATCCGCTTCGTCCCCCTGAAAGATGGAGAGTTTGTCGTCTCCACAGGAGAGTTTGAGGTCACAAGCAAGAGATCAGAGTCTGGTGACGATGTTGGGATGTGGGACTGTGAAACATAAAAAGATGATACTTTCTATTATGCTTGTGTTATTTTTGCAACTTATTTGGACCAAAATGATCACATATATAACGCACACAATACCACCACGTGCACCTGCACAATACAAGAGCTGTATCAACAATTCTGCCTTTACAAAGATAATATTGTTTTGATTAACTTCATTCATTTTTTAAACACTAACATGAAACTAACACCATATCGAGGTTGGAGGTTTGGTTACTTTATTAAGTTACATGAAAGTCAAAATGTTACAAACATCTGTCATTGTAATGAAGTGCACTTCTACACTCCTGGACCCACAATAATTAAATATATGACACTGATAAATATCATAAAAATCAGTCAGTGTCAATCACTTATCTTTGGAAACAATACAGCTATATTACATTGCGCCTCGTTAAACTGTGCAAGTGATCATAATGTATATGTACTGTGGCTGCTTGTAGGTGAATACCACTGAACTGTGCTGACATCATCATACTGAAAATATAATAAAAAGAAGTATACTGTAGTACTGATAGCAGCACTTGTTCATTTATATTTATAATGCATTTATTTAATATTTATTGATACTTATTTTTTTTGTTATATTTTTTCATGTAGGTATTTTTATTAATACACACCAAATGCAAAAACTTTACCTCAATCTAAGTTCAATATACCCATACAGTATTATGAACTGATTATGAACTGAACTCAACCTGTGGTCACATCATCATATTAAATATCTATTTATTCTGGTAATTTACTCAAATTGCAAAAAAAAAAACCAACAACCCTAAAGTAACTTTTAAAAATTATAATATAATATGCCAATATTATGACCCCTTTGTGATTGTCATGGACACATCTCTTTTACATAAATCTCATTAAATTGAAGTAACATAGCCGCTGTGAGGCAAATACAAAACAATGCCTGTGGTGACATCATCATATTAAATATATGATCAAGTACTGCTCAAAATAACATTATGACCCTTTTCTACACATTTTCACTCAATTTCTCTCCTTTACATTCAGCAGTCAGTATAACGAACATAATAACACACACACACACACACACACCATTGAGTTGATGATCATTTAGCAAGCGTCATCATCGCATTTATAAGGCACACATTAAAGAGTCATTTCCAAAACGGTCTGTTTGTGAATATGTCACGTTATGAACTTTCCTGGCCTCGACTGATTAGATGCTGCAGTCACATGTGTGATTATGGGGTGCAACACAACATTGTATCCTCCATTCTAAAGCACTAACTTGATACGTCCTGCTGTTGTTCCTCTCTGATCCATAGTAGAACAAGTTTCAGTTTCTTTTGTGCCATTTGAATTGTTTATTTACTTGAAAAATGTGACATTTTGTGCACAGATACACAAAATTGCCTCCAAAAATCAGAATAATTCTGCATAAGAGATCTGCAAGAGAGGTAATTTTTCTTTCGCTGGCTGATGCCAGTTCAGTGGGGGAGCATGAATACGTGGTCATGAGATAGCTCCATAACAAAAGAGCTTCTTGCTAGAGTGCTTTCATCACTCATGTACTGCAAACAATCTTAAATGTGGAGACTTTCTACTGGTAAATAAACATAGAAACAAAAGATAAGCAAATGTGTTCTACTATTACTGGCCTCAGGGTGTAGCATGTCTGATCATGCACTCATGCATACTTCCCTGGTGTTTATTGACTCCACGCGTTAAAGAGAGACTTCATTCCATGCATGCTTTGAATTTAAAAAAAAGCATGGCTAATATCCTAAAATAGGATGTTAAAGGACATATGAACACAATTAGTACAGAATAAGAAGTATACCTGGCTGGTATCCTAAAGCTGAGGCTCCAGAAGAGTTGGTGAAAGCTTTGGGAGAGGCCAGAGTGGATTTTGGAGGACTGATTTATCCAGCTGCTTTATCCCCTTTCGCTGCCCCCCTCCTAGCACTCAGAGAGGCTCCAAGTTCAGTCTACAGCAAAGCACAAGTAAAGTAGAGTCTGAAAAAGTCATTTGGCTTCTCTTCCTGGGGATGATGTCACATCCTGACTTTGTGTTAAGTGTGTGAAGGGCTGGAAAAGGCCTTCTTTCAATCCTTCCTCTTTTTCTTCCCCCCTCTACTTTTTTGTCATCCTGCCGGCAGAGGACCGGCCCACTAAAGCCCGGCCCCCTCTCTGGTGAAGTGGGCCACGTCTATGTGCCACAAATACAGTATGCAGAGAAGCGGGAGAATGCCACAAGTATGTCAGAAAATCTGGCAGGGTGGCCTACTCTTTCATGGCAACATATCATTTGAACGCTTTACCTCCATTGAAGCCAATAAAAACCTACTTTCTTCAAATGAAGCCCAAAGTTCAAATGGCATGCACGCACAAAAATATCAAACATTCTTTTTTTTTGTGTGTGTTCAACAAAAAAAAAATCTATTTTCTTAAAAGAGGCTGATGTAAGTTTATTGCTGGTGAAGATGTATGAGGTCCTAATGTCATGTCCTTAAATTAGCCTAAAATGTCAGCTCTACACAAAAACGAACACATTGTTCCTGCCGACCAAAAATGTCCAATTGCAAACTATTAAAAATGCAATTTTTCACATTTATCTCTACATAAACTTACACTTACACACACCGTTGTGTTAACATTTCAGTTTCGATTAGTTGTCCCTTGCCAATTCGTGGTTCGAATTTCGCAGCTTCACACTATCACAGTTTTTCAAAAATATATGAATGAATCCCGCTGTTTCGTGGTTGAATACAGCCTATTGTTGGTAAAAAATCTAAATACATATGCATATTGAAATAAATTTTGGGGTATTTTGCCTAAATTAAGCATTTTCAAGCATAAAAAAGGCTAAATGAACTAAAATACATATACAGTAATCCCTTGTTTATCGTGGTTAGTTGGTTCCAGACCCAACTGTAATAAGCAAATTTCCAAAAGTAGAATTCCTTCTTTATAAATAGAATATCTTCATAATTAAGAGCATAGAAAACCTGTTTATGACTTTCCAAATAGGTTTTTTTTAACTATATTAGAGCCCTTTAGAAATGAAATAATACTCCATAGTCACCTTTTCACTTGTATTACCCAATATAGTAGACATAATCAGAGAAAACAAGCCATAAATAATCTATTTAAGACATGAACAACATGTGTTGCACTAAATGTGTTCCGGATGTGTGGAAGACAGTTTGAATTATCTCACAACAGGCAAAATAATCCCGAATAAAAATATCTAATAAAAGCTGCTGCTGCAGCAACCCACGGCAAACTACAAGTAAACTCTGAATCAGTGACATCACTTCCTGTCCACCCGCCACTCAGCTCCCCTAGGCAACACATTTATAACGACACACACCAGCACGAGTCTTATTTATGTCTTAAATGGCTTATTTACTGTTATGTCTACCGTATTGAGTAATATGAGTGTAAAGGTGACTATAGGGGTGTTATTTCATGTCGGGTCTGGAAACAATTAAATAACAAATATTTGTCCACAATATGGTGCTACTTTTTTTTATTTATTTAAAGCATGCAGCAGCATTTGTCAGTTTGGACTGTTTTCTGGAAGGGTGCCATGCTACAGAAATGATAATGATGTTTGATAGTGCTGTGAATGTAAAAAAAAAAACAAAAAATGTGAATTTTCGATCAATATATGTGAACATACTGGCTTTTAAAGGGGTAAAATCCTCAAAACATAATACTTGATATGTATTTGAGGCAGAAGTAGTTCTAAAACACTTACTTCCAACACACTCATTTGAAGTGGGGAAACTATCAATAATGAATCAATAAATCAACTATCAGTAAATAAAATAATTTGTTTTATGTGACTGTTTTCATTGACATGAAAATCATTCCTGCTGTCAATGCCTGATCCATTTTAAGGCTTAATTATAATAATAAACAAATATATTTTATGGAAATGATTTGTGTTTTTTTCAACTTAGGAACATGCTTGTCTGGTAGGATCTACTGTGAAAATCATAATGCCTCGAGCTGTCGAGTGTTCTGTGGACCTTCAAAGGTGAACAGGTATGCAGTAGGTGTCAGTTTCTTTTGCTTTGTAATGATACACAACCCACAAAAGACATCACTATAACTTGTCCCACACAAAACCTCATGAAGTGTCTGGTTTCAAAGTTTACTGCAAACAACTGGACTGTCTATATTAAGTCAAAAGATATATATATTATTCAAGTGTATATGACAGTGTTCAACTGCTAAATCATCTCCTAGTTAGTAACATGCAGAGTTACATTAACGATTAATTTCCTTTTTTGTAAAAAAACAACAAAAAAATTGCCATCCAAATGCATGCAAATGAACAGTGACACAATTGTACTAACAACTTATGGCCACTTGAGGTCGCCCCTGATTATTTATATGAGTTATTTTATGACTGACAGAGTCAGTGTTATGTTAGGTAGATATATATATACATATATATATATATTTTAAACTAGATATTTCTATTTTTTTTAAATATAAAAATGCATATTTGAATTAAACAAAGTGTCATGTGATTCTTCCTCACCATTTGTATTATGCCCTCAATGCATAATACATAGCTGAAAAAAATTTTGTTTAGTATAATTCTGCAATCTGCGATTGGCTGGCGACCAGTCCAGGGTGTACCCCGCCTCTCGCCCGAAGTCAGCAGGGATAGGCGCCAGGGGATGGATGGATAATTCTGCAATAAATCAATATATAATCATATACAGACCCTTTCCAAACGGACAGGGAAAAGCTGAGTTACTTCTAGAATTTAATGGTGTTTCTCACCTTCCTTATCAAAATGCTGTTACTTGCAACATTCTTTCCATTTTGGGTTATTTTGCAGCCGTGATAAAAAGAAAAGCAGAGTCTTGAGGTGAGAAACACTATTCTGTGTTTTGTCCCTCTGATGAAGTATGGCTGAAACGCGTTGTGGCATAGTAAGGCCCACAGGACCGGAGGTTGTGTTCGCACTCCTCAGCCTCCCTGGTAAGGTCTATTCAGGGGTTCTTGAGAGGATCCGCCGGATAGTTGAATCTCGGATTCAGGAGGAGCAGTGTGGTTTCGTCCTGGTCGTGGAACTGTGGACCAGCTCTACACTTTCAGCAGGGTCCTTGAGGGTGCATGGGAGTTTGCCCAACCAGTCAACATGTGTTTTGTGGACTTGGAGAAAGCATTCGACCTTGTTCCTCGAGGAATTCTGTGAGAAGTACTCCGGGAGTATGGGGTATCGGACCAGCTAATTCGGGCTGTTTGTTCCCTGTATAACCGGTGTCAGAGTTTGATTTGCATTGCCGGCAATAAGTCAGACCCGTTTCCAGTGAGGGTTGGACTCCGCCAGGGCTGCTCTTTGTCACCAATTCTGTTAATTATTTTTATGGACAGAATTTCTAGGCGCAACCAGAGCGTTGAGGGGTTCCGGTTTGGTGAATGCAGGATTGAGGCTTTTTGCAGATGATGTGGTCCTGCTGGCTTCATCGAGCCGTGAACTTCAACTTTCACTGGATCGATTCGCAGCCTCATCAGCACTTCCAAGTCCGAGTCCATGGTTCTCACCCGGAAAAGGGTGGAATGCCATCTCCGGGTCGGGGATGAGATCCTGCACCAAGTGGAGGAGTTTAGGTACCCTGGGGTCTTGTTCACGAGTGAGGGAAGGATGGAACGCGAGGTCGACAAGCGAATTGGTGCAGCGTCTGCAGTGATGCGGACTCTACATTGGTCTATTGTGGTGAAGAGAGAGTTAAGCCAAAAGGCAAAGCTCTCAATTTACCGGTCTAACTACGTTCCTACCCTCACCTGGTCATGAGGTTTGGGTAGTGACCGAAAGGACAAGATCGCGGGTACAAGCGGACGAAATGAGTTTTTTCCATAGGGTGGCTGGGCTCTCCCTTAGACATAAGGTGAGAAGCACTGTCATCTGGGAGAGACTCGGAGTAGAACCGCTACTCCTTCGCATTGAGAGGAGCCAGATGAGGTGCCTTGGGCATCTGGTCAGGATGCGTCCCGGTCGCCTCCCTGGGGAGGTGTTCAGGGCAAGGCCGACAGGCAGAAGGCCTCGGAGAATACCCAGGACATGTTGGAGAGACTATGTTTCTCAATTGGCCTGGGAACGCTTTGGGATCTGCCAAGAGCAGCTGGACGAAGTAGCCGGGGAGAGGAAAATCTGGGCTTCCCTGCTTAGGCTGCTGCCCCCACGACCCAATCTCAGATAAGCGGTAGAAGATGGATGGATGGATGGATGGATGGATGGAATGTTAGGATGTTGTGTTAGCCTACATCTCACTCCTTTTTCATCAACATTTAATCAGCGGAATCTGTTACCAGATTTAACAACAGATGAGTCAGTAGCAGCCCTGTCTCCCCGTAACTTTAGCCCTCTCCCTGTTCCAGTGAAGAAGGTGAGCAACACTGTGTTCAATGACATGTCAATGCAAGAAGTCTGTGGGAATTACAAAAAAATATATATATATTTTTGTGATGACAGAAATTCAAACTAATTATTTTTCCACATGATTCCATTTGAACTTTATTTGCTTATTGGCAAATTTAAAAGTTAATGTACTGCATATATATGTTTCATTTAAAGTCTTTCAGAAATGTTAAAAACATTTTGGAATTTCAGAATTAAAATTACAGTGCAAAAGATGGTCTTTAGCACATTTATGTTCTCTTGCATCAAATAGTGAATTACATACTATGTGCAGAGTGTTGCACGGCCAACTCATTAGCAGTAAATATTACACTGCTAGTATTGAACATTAAGCAGCAAAACATTTGCAAACATTCAGAGTTGGAGTTATGTAAGGCTCTTTGTTGGGTCAGTTAAGGTTCTAGAGATGTGGTGACAGCAGCTGCCCGACGGGGGAACGAAGGTAAACCTTTTTTCATGGGGCCCAGAATTCCTGGCGGCACCCCTGATTTTCAATCCCCACACGACACAGCGGTGAAAACCTGCACTGTGGGTGGGGATTCCCTCGCAAATTAGGCTTTATCGTTGGTTGTCTGTATTTTTGTACTTCAGATCTGCTTTATCATGATTGTTAAACGTTCCCCTTCAATTTGGTATTAAATTAATATGCAGAGTTACACCATTGCCATCGTGAGTGGACAAAAAACGTGAAGCTCAAATTCAACCCATTCCAACGGATGGATGCCAACATCAGATGTAAACAACGGATGGTAGCAGGATTATCAGTGCTGATGTTAAACTTTAAAATGTGACCATGCAAAAATAATAAAATTAATTAACCAATCTTAATTAATGTTTATAATTAATGTTTCTAATGTTTCTAATTAATCTTAATTAATATGTTCAATATTTCAAGTTAATTCAGATAAAAAGGTTTATGTTTTTTATATGTGCAGGTGTAGGGGGTACATGGCTTCACATCAAATGTCTGAAATGGCACGCGACTGTGAAAAGTTTGAGAACAACTGTATTAGGTAAGACATGCTGTAAACAATAAAGGCATTTTAATAGGGTAAGAGAGTGCCTTGGATTTTTTCAGTTTTTGTTGATTTCCTGTCCCTATTCCAAAAATCACGTCTTTCTTTGACTTCTACACTTCTTGGAGGTCCTGGCAGCGTTTTTGATACGTTTCGGTTAGCGTTATACCTTCTGGAACGGTTTAATGACGATAACCCAGGTTGCACTGTATAAAAAGCATATTGAACAGAAAAGAACAAACTTTCAGTTATGGTTGTGACATGGAGAATGAGTAGGATTAAATAAGATGTACTTCTTCCTACTTCTTTTCAGACATGTTGAATCGTGCACGTGCCAACGTGTGATGTGCTTTCAATGAACTTTGTTAAACATGTTTCACATATACACAATCATTACCATTAGTATCATTTTGCCATGCAGATCCAGGGCATAAACTTAAGTAAACAAAAATGCTGGAGGTTTAAAATTATTGTGTGAGTAAAAACTATGACACTTTCCACAGTTCTATAATTCATGTTTAACATGTCCTCATGTAGCCTCTCTGCTGTTTGTCAGTCATATGTCCTTTAAAGAGATGCCAACTTTAAAAAATAATGACCAAAATAAATTATATCATTTGATGAACTGTCATATGAATGCATGACATATACTGTAGATGCCTGCCAAAGCCTGTATAGTTTCACGCCAGATGTTTGTGTCATCAGCTAGAAATGTGAAATGGAAGTGGAACCAGTCAGGCCTTCTTCAGCTGTCACACTGACTGAGCTTGAAAAAAACATGTTGCCCGACATGTTGAGTGCTCCGACTGGCCGTAGGACTTCCTGTCAATGTCAACACAAAGACATGGCCAAGGTAAAGAAGGATGAAGACTCACAAGCTGAAAATGAAGCGTCAACTTTAGGCCAAGAAATACCTGAAGACACATTTTCCAAATGTTTTATGGACTGATAAGTGACACTTGATGGATCTCTAATGACAGGAGGCACCATGGTTGAGGGGCTCTCACAAATGTCATGTTTGGTTCTGTTAAAAGGAATTCTGGTGCGTATGCTCTGCTAGTACGATTCGTTTGGTGAACAACAACACAACAATAGTGCACACATGCACTGTATTTGTTTCTATGTTGTTCTACTCCTGAACCACTGCACACAAAAGGGTGAAATTTTGTCAAAACATGCTGAAAAATGGGATGGACATGACATTTTTCACAGGGCTGAACGCTTTCTGTTAAACAAGCAACGCAACTTTCAGTTGTTAAGCCGAATCGCCACCGAATTTGGTACACACTTTTAGGGCACTCACAAGCTCATGTGTGTAACATTTTAGCAACATTGGTGGAAAAACATGGCCGCCACAAAGCAAAACGTCTTTGCAGGGGCACGGTCGGGACTTAGCAACTAATTGCCCATAAGTCATTGACCATTTGTCTGATGATGGTAAAACTTTGAGGATATCTGTATTACATATCTGGATATCTGGATATCTGGATATCTGTAGCATGTCTTCCAAAGCATTTTGACCACGGTCCATAGAGGGCGCCACAAATGAGATTTATACTCACTCACTTTGGTGTTTAGTAGAATTCTGGACTGACCTAGAACACTTGACTAATAATCGTGCACACAAGTGTATTTGCGAGACTGGGCTAAAACCAAAACACTGATAAACACCATACAAGAAGGCATATGCAGTTACAGAAAAGGAGCCAAAATGTTAGGATATGGACATTTTCGTTATACTGCAATTCAGGTGCCTGATCATTCACACTAATAATAGAGGTCACTACAAATTCCACTTAAAAAAAACAAAACATTCACGTTCCACATTAAATATCAACAGAGCATTGGTATTGGTCCATAGTAAAATTAATCGTGGAAAAAAATGCACATCTGTCAGTTGAAGCTCTGTTTTTTAAATAAGCAGCATCCAAATGACATCCAAAGTAAGCAGGGTTTGTACAGTGTGTCTTTGTTAAACATCCGGCTGAGCCACTGTTTGACAAGTACAAGCAGACTCTTATCTTCACTTCGGATCAGGATCAGGTTCAGGGATTGTTATGACAACTGAGTCGGCCAGAGGGCTGTTTGGTTCATTGTGTGGCTTTTGTATAAGGTGCACGACAGGTGCATCATGAGTCTCCTATAGGTTAAAGCGCACTGTGTTAAGACATATTACAAATGCACTGATTGACTTTACATGTCCCTCATTTTTTTGAATGTGCATCCAACATAAGCTGATTTTCTTTTGTGTTTTAATAATTTTAAGTGTTTGACAAACAAAATGCAATATTTTAAATTGTGTTCACTAGTGTTTATTATGAGGTCCTCATGTTGCATCCTTAAATTAGCCCAAAATGGCACAAAAACACTCATTGTCCCATTGAGAAGCACTTATAATGGCATTTTTCATCCAACAGCTCACAACAAATACTCCTTGAAATGTATTTTGTGGAGTGAAACACAGTCAAACTATGGGAACACAACAGAACAACACATTAAAAACAAATATGTATATTTCAGGCCGAAGTAGTTTTAAATGACTGACTTGTAAACAATATTAATATATGATATTTTTAATCCTATAAAGATCATTATGTTTACATACAGTTTTAGAAAAAACACTATTTTTCTACGCAGTCACATCAAAGCTGATTTGTATCACAGACTGACAGTTTTAAAAGACTGGTTTGTTTAAAGCGTGGGAAAACATTAATATATTGTAATGCCCCTGGTTGTGGGGAAGGAGAGACTCACGTCGCCGATGCACTTCAATCGCTTTATTCACAGCGGAGAACTTTCCAACAGTTCACATTCACACCAGGGCTGCTGTAGGCCACAACCCACGCCAACATCCACAACAACTCCAACTTTCCCCCACACTCCTCAACACACCCACCACTCGCTCGTGACGTCGCACCGCCACTTTCCAAGCCCCGCCCCTTAAAGGCCCAGGAACACAAATCACAGATATTACACTGCCCCCCTCTTTAATAAGCCCCTCGCCCCGAGGGGTCAACAACAAAATCCCCAAACCTTGGCGGCCTCCGCCTCTGTCTCTGTGGCCGGCCCTGGCTTGACTCCTGTGCGCCTCCCCTTGGCGCCAGCGGCTGAACAAGAACAACTGTGGTGGGACCCGGTGAACTTGAGTCCACCCCACGTCCCAAGCCAGCTGGTGAAGCAGGCTCTGCCTCGAACTGGGGAACATCCCGGCCCCTGTAAGGTGCCAACCGGTCCCGGTGCAGGGCAACTCTTCTGCCTCTAGGGGGAACTGCAACTCTGTAGACTACTTCCCCCACCCGCTCTAGCACCCTGCACGGTCCATCCCAATGACTGTCTAATTTAGGGCAACGCCCTTTTTTCCGTTTGGGCGTGAAAACCCAAACCAGCTCACCCGGCTGAAAGTCACGCCCCTTGCTGCGCACATCATGGTTCCTCTTCTGCCTCATACCAGCCTTCTCTAGCTGACCTCGAGCAAAGGCATGCGCCGCTTCCAGCCGATCCTGCAACTTCCGGGCATACTCCAGTCCCGGCCGGTCCTCTGCACTGCCTGGTGGCCTCCCAAACGCCAACTCCGCCGGTGTCCGGATCTCCCGGCCCAACATCAACAGGGCAGGAGTACAGCTTGTGGAACTCTGGACTGCTGAACGGTAGGCCATCAACACTAAAGGAATGTGCCGGTCCCAGTCACGCTGATGGTTAGAGGTGAGGATGGCCAGCTGCTGCTGCATAGTGCGATTAAACCGCTCCACTAGGCCATCACTTTGCGGGTGCAGGGGCGTGGTGCGAGTCTTTTGCATATCCAGACGCTCACACAGGGCAGCGAACACTCTGGACTCGAAATTCCTGCCCTGGTCACTGTGGAGGATGTCCGCAGTGCCAAACCGACTAAACATGCCTTCCAGGAGCGCATCTGCCACAGACTCTGCTTCCTGATCTGGCAGCGCATATGCTTCCGGCCATTTAGTGAAGTAGTCCATTGCACACAGCACATACTTGTTCCCTCTGTCCGTTTCAGGAAAAGGCCCCATAATGTCCACGGCTACCCTCTCCATAGGCGCCCCGACCCCTTGCTGCTGGAGTGGTGCGTGCGACTGGTCCTGGGGCCCCTTGTACGCTGCACACTGGTCACAGCGCCGGCAGAAGTCCTCCACATCTCGTCGGTGCTGACCCCAGTAGAATCCCTGGCGCAGCCGTCTGAGGGTCTTTGTGCTCCCGAAATGGCCTGACCCGGTGCCTCCATGACATGCTCTCAGCACCGCCTCCCTGAGAGCTACAGGCACCACCACCTGCCACCTCTCTTCCCCAGTCGCTGGCTCCTTCCAAGCACGCTGCAACACACCATCCTTGATGCGCAGCACTGCAAACTTGCTCCACAGGCCCTTTGTGCCAACCGACAGTCCCATCGCGCTCTCCCAAGTTGGCCTCCTGCCACTCTGGACCCACTGTCGCACCGGTTTGAGATCGGCGTCCTCTTCCTGCTTGACCGCCCACTCTGCAGCATCCACTGCCTCCAGCGTGCAGCATGACGGTCCACCAGCTGTTTCATCACCGCACAGCTCCTTTTCTCTGGCGTCGCGCCGGTCGCAGTAGCTGCAGCCGTCCACAGCACACGGCCGCCGGGAAAGGCCGTCAGCGTTAGCATGCCGAGTACCTGCTCTATGGATCACACTGAAGTGGAAGGATTGCAGCTCCTCTAACCATCGCGCCACCTGGCCTTCCGGTTCTCGGAAGGTCATCAACCACTGGAGTGCTGCATGATCAGTTCTAATGGTGAAGGGCACGCCACAGAGGTAGTACTTAAAGTGGCGTGCAGCCAGCACAACAGCCAACAGTTCACGCCTGGTCACACAGTAGCGCCGCTCACTTTTATTGAATGTTCGGCTGAAGTAGGCTACCACCTGTTCACCTTCTGGCCCCATCTGCGATAACACCGCCCCCATGCCGACATTGCTAGCGTCCGTGTCCAGCACAAAGGGCAAAGCTGGGTCTGGAGCGGTGAGGACAGGAGCGTTCGTGAGGGCCCTCTTGAGGTTGGAAAACGCCTCCTGACAGTCTGGCGTCCATGAGAAGGCCTGGCCGTTCTGGAGGAGGCGAAACAAGGGTGCACCGATGCAGGAAAATCCCTTCACGAACCTCCGGTAATATGAAGCTAGGCCCAAGAAACTCTTGAGCTGCTTTTGGTCTCTCGGGGCCGGCCAGTCTCTGATGGCGCTGACTTTCTCCTCCAGTGTGCTGATACCACTTGCATCCACCTTGTGGCCCAGGAACGCCACCTCTCGCCGCATAAAATGGCACTTCTCAGGATGCAGCTTCAGTCCAGCCGCCGCAATCCTCCCCAACACTAGCCTCAGGGAATCTAGTGCGGCCTGGAAGGACCTCCCATGGACGAGGACATCGTCCAGGTACACTAAACACTGCTGCCTGGGAATATTTGCAAGCACAGTGTCCATCAGCCGCTCAAAAGTCCCTGGTGCATTGCAAAGTCCGAAACTCATGACCTTGAATTGCCAGTGCCCCCTGGTGGTGCAGAACGCGGTCTTTGGTCTTGACTCAGGGGTGAGGGGGACCTGCCAGTATCCACTGCGCAGGTCGAGCGATGAGAACCACGCGGACCCCAACACCAGGTCCAACGTCTCATCAACCCGAGGAAGCGGGTAACAGTCCTTCCTCGTGACCTTATTCAGCGGTCTGTAGTCCACACAGAACCGCGGCCGAGAGCTGTTCTTCCTGGGGACCATCACAACGCCTGACGCCCACGGACTGTCAGAGGGCTCGATGATCCCCGCCTCAAGCATGGCCTGGATCTCTTTATCAGCCGCCTCCTGCCGGACCATGGGCAGGCGACGAGGCCGCACCTTCACTGGACGTGCGTCCCCAGTGTCGATATGGTGTTCAACAAGGTGCGTGAGGCCCACCTCATTTTCATTGAGGGCAAAAATGTCTTTAAAGTCCCACAGCACTCGCCACAACTGCTCTTGCTGACCAGCATCTAGGCCAGTGCAGTTCTTTTCCCAGATGGATCGGATTGGCTCCATCCGGTCCTCCACAGTAGGCAGGCTGGGTGGCACTGCCCCCCACTTTGGACCAAGCCTCTCAGGGCTAGCAAACTCTACCCGTCTACTCGCCAGCTGCTGTGGTGTCGCCCCCTGCTGGGCACAAGCCCTCTTCAGGCGAGCAGACTCTGCCCATGTCGACAACGGCTGCTCTGGTGTCGCCCCCCTCTGGCGACGGGACCTCTTCAGGCGAGCGGACTCTGCCCCTGTCAACGACGGCTGCTCTGTTGTCGCCCCCCTGTGGGGACAGGACCTCTTCAGGCGAGCGGACTCTGCCCCTGTCAACGACGGCTGCTCTGGTGTCGCCCCCCTCTGGGGACGGAACCTCTTCAGGCGAGCGGACTCTGCCCCTGTCAACGACGGCTGCTCTGGTAACGATAACACCGCCCACCTGTGCGGATCAGATGGGGTCTCACTGTGCACCGCGATGTCTGCAACCGCGGTGTCAATGGACGCTGCTGCAGTCCGTTGAGTGGGGCTGATAAGCTTCACACGCTGACCCCCTGGCAGGATAATCACTGCAGCTCCCAGGTCCACCACACAACTTGCAGCCTTCAGGAAGTCCCGGCCTAATATGCATGAGTCGCACACATCTGCCACCCAGGCCACAAAGGACTTGGAGAGACCCCCTAGGACAAACTTGAACTTCCCTTTTCCTTTCATCTGGGCTGTCTCCCCGGTCACTGTTCTCAGCCTTGTCAAGGTTGGCTCTATAACGGTTCCCACTGGAACGATGTCAGACCTTACTATCGTGGCCGAAGAACCAGTATCCACCAGGGCCGTGCAGGCAACATCTCCAATCTGCACACAGACATGACAGGGGTCTCCCACCTCCGTCCAGCCCACAGCCACAACAGCTGTATCGTCAGTGTGCTGGTCCCTGCACGCAACCCCCGCGTTTGCAGGCGGAAGTTCCCGGTTGACCACTGAAAGGGCCCGTGCCATCCGGGCTACACGGGCCCCTTCCCGTTTCCCCACGCGTCTTTCAACTTGGGGCAGCGGCGCAGCAGGTGACCTGGTTGACCACACCCCCAGCAGGTCATGGGGCGCGTGCGTCGGTCACCCCCTTCCTCACGCTGGGCTGAACGGGCCATTACTGCACAGACCAGTTCCTCCACCCACGGCGGCCTTTTCTCCATCCCTTCTGCCACTATCGCAGCCGAAACAGGGTGGGACGGCGTCTGCAGCGCCCCCTTGGCTGCAATCTCCCTCTCCATGGCGAGCGCAAGGGCCTCATCCAGAGTGGTGGGGTGGGCGAGCTGGACATGCAGGCGCAGCTCGTCTGGTCTCAGTGCTTGGACGAACTGGTCACGAATCAGCTCGCTCTGGATTGAGCCCGGCATCCCTGCATATGCGCGCCGACCCAGGGCCTCGATGTCATGGGCGAGGCAACGAAGCTGCTCACCTGGCTGACGCTCACGGTGCTTGAATTCACAGCGTGTGGTGTCTTTAACATTACACACCCCGAAACGCCTGTGCAGTGCGCCCACTAGCGTGCAATAATTAAGCCTCTCTTCCGGGCCCAGCAGCAGTAAGCAGGACGCAGCGTCATCTGTCAACGATAATGCCAGCAGCACCGCCTTCAACCTCTCAGTCCAGCCTGCTGCATCAGCCACAAGCTCAAACTGTGCCTTATAGGCTTCCCAGCTCCCTTTGCCAGAGAATTTCAGTGCTTTCATAAGGTCCCACATGTGCTGATGGGCGCCGCCATGTTTGTTCCTCTCAGCGTCTTGACGCAGCTCCAACATGGCCGCCGCGCTCTCATTTTGGCGGGAAACGCCGGAGTCATGGAGTCCGTGCTCCGCGAACTTTGTCTCATGCATGCTTATTACACACTCGCCGTCTTCCTCTTTCACCGTCGGTCGAGCGCCGAACTCACCAGGCATTTCAATCACGCACTGGTCAGCTCCCTCCTTCACCTTCGGTCGAGCGCCGAACTCACTGGGCATGCTCCCCCCACAACAGCGGTCGTGCAGCGGGGTTGAAACCGAAACTTCTGACACCAATGTAATGCCCCTGGTTGTGGGGAAGGAGAGACTCACGTCGCCGATGCACTTCAATCGCTTTATTCACAGCGGAGAACTTTCCAACAGTTCACATTCACACCAGGGCTGCTGTAGGCCACAACCCACGCCAACATCCACAACAACTCCAACTTTCCCCCACACTCCTCAACACACCCACCACTCGCTCGTGACGTCGCACCGCCACTTTCCAAGCCCCGCCCCTTAAAGGCCCAGGAACACAAATCACAGATATTACAATATAATAAATGTTGCCGTATTGACTGTGACTTTTTATTTTACATGTGACACTACAAAAATAAAAACGAATGAATATCAGTGGCTTAAGTAGCGTTATAAGGAATATTTACTTTTTTCTTTTTTTTTTTACAGCTGCTTTGGGGAATCTGGTCATTTTTGTTAATAGGGTACAATGCGTGATTTTGAGGGAATTCCTAAAGGATAAAAACTTGCCAACGAAAAAGCCCTGACAGTTGATGAATATGTTGTCAGTTGCTGACGTCCAAACGAGGCGACTAAATACGCCAAGAGGAGTGGACTCGTGACTCCACCTTTCCTGCTACATCAAAGGCTTGGTTGGCTGCTTCTACGCTGCAAGATTTAAGCGGAAATGAGCAACAAGTCAACCTAAAACCCGCGTCTGCTGACCGCATTAAAAGTCGTTGTCTTTTCGACACTTCACACGGGCTCTATTTCAACCCCGAACAAGTAAGTCAAACCTGTGCAAGATAAAGGCTCACTTACCGATTTAATTCCACTGATGTGTTGTTCAGTAGTCGAAACTTGTTTGCCGCTTTAATTTGCTGACGCAGCGGTCAATGTGCTCTAAAGTGAAGTCTAGGCTTTATGATGATGTGCCTTTGTGTGTGAATGTCAGCTTTGAGTGTGTGTATGAGTATGTAAGTGTCGTCATAGGTTTCACTTACAGCTACACACACACACACACACACACACACACACACACGTGCGCGCGCAAAGATATATTATCACTTGTTTGTTGGTACTAGTGTGATGCATCTCAATAGTAACTACTACACTGCCATTGTATACACGTGTTCATCTGTGTGTGTTGATGCAAATAGGTGTTTTTAATTACAGTCTTAGTGTTCTTTTTTCATTAATTCATGTCAGTATTATGATAATACTTGACCAAAATTGTTTCCCAGTTTCCCAATTGCCAGTTTTTATTGGGTCAAATCTTGTAATCTATTTTACTTATTGTTGGTTGTGGTCAATATAATGAATGAATTTATATGGTGATACATGATTTACTAGTGATGTGTTCCAGTAAGCTTTGGTCCAGAGGGGGAACCAAATTGTAATTTTAGTGGCAAGATACAGTGTTGTCTAGTATTCATGCATTTTCTGTGTAATGTAATGTATTGCAGTCTTTATCAACCTTAAGGTAGGAAACCAATATTAGTTCCGGGTTGTTGTTGTTGTTTTTTTTTTTTAACTCAGCAAAAATATAAATGCAACACTTGTTTTAGCTCCCATTTGTCATGAGTTGAACTCAAAGATCAAAAACTTTCTATACCCATAAGGTGCATCTCGCTCAAACATTGTTTCAGTGTTGGCTTGGCCACAGTAAAAGGCCACGCCAAAATGTGGAGTTTTTTACTGTATTGGGTTGGTCCGAAAACCAGTCAGTATCTGCTGTGACCACCATTTGCCTGAAACACCACATACACTGATCCAGAGCATCCCAAACATGCTGAACGGGTGACATGTCGGGTGAGTATGTTTGCCATGCAAGTACTGGAATGTTTTCAGCTTCCAGGAATTATGTACAAATCCTTGCATCCGTGCATTATCATGCTGCAACATGAGGTGATGCTTTTGGATGAATGACACAACAGTGGGCCTCAGGCTGTCATCACAGGAACTCTGTGCATTCAAAGTGCCATCAATACAGTAAAATGCACTTGTGTTGTGGGTGGAGTGGTTCATGGTGGCAGTGGGGTTACGGTATGGGCAGGTGCGTATGTTATGGACAACTAACACGTGCATTTTATTGATGGCATTTTGAAGATGGTGAGCATATTTGGGATGCTCCAGATACCGAGTGGTTTTCGGACCACTTAAAATACCGTTAAACTGCACATTTTGGAGTGGCCTTTTATTGTTGCCAACCTAAGGCACACCTGTGCAATAATCATGCTGCCTCATCAGCATCTTGATATGCGACACCTGTGAGGTAGACAGATTTATGACTCATGAATGATGAATGCCCACTAACAGATTTAGACAGATTTGTGAATGATATTTGAGAGAGAGAGAGGCTTTTTGTGTACATACAAAAAGTTGTAAATCTTTGAGTTCAGCTCAAGCTGTTGCATTGATATTTTTGTTGAGCATAATCGGGAGCAAACTTATTTGACAGATACTGTATGATGTATATGTCAATGTTAAATTTTAGTATGTTTGAAACCAAATTTCAAATGTTCTTTTTCTCAGGAAAAAGTAATTCTACATGTGCAAGTAACAAATTTTGCTGGACGAAAATTGGCGTACAAATTGTCGATAATCGATATTATTGGCAACTGTTTATGAGAGCATTTTTATATATAAGTACATCGTCTCAAAAGCAATAAACTTTAATTTCTCAAGAGTATTTGACACTGTAATTGGAATGTCAAGAGCTTTTACATAAAATTTCAGCGCAATAGCTTTATTAATGTAAGCTATTTTATGACAATCTTATTTTATTACCACTATGAGACAGGATGTGTGCCACTCTTATTTTGAAGGCCGGAAGTGTGATGTGTGTTGAAAATGTGTTTTGACTATAGCTAAGTGAGAGAGCTATCGAGTGCCTCTGGAAGCCGTGGCTGTTGTCCCTATTTCACACACAACTTGAACGAAGTCAGCGGCCAACCTAAAACGCTGGGTTACATTAACAAGCACTAAAGCACAATTCATACAGCCTGAGCCTGCCGCTGTGAATGAGTGGTCCGCTGGGGAAATATATCCACACACTCTTCCCGTGTGAGCTCCCCGCACCATAGAGAGCAGTCCGGGCACAGTGAGGGGGTATTATCGTTGTTGCTACGGAGAAGAATATCCAACATGAAACTAACTTCACCAATGTGCAGAGTGAGCCGTCTTGTCATCCAGCCTGTGCGGTAAAGAGAGAGGATAGTGAGAAAAACAAAACATGCATGCACATGTCAATTTTTCGAGGTTAGCAAAACGACCGACTTCGTGTTTTAAAATCATGCGATTTATCGATTCACGTGACAGGCCTATGTACAAGTATTTTGCAAGTATGCAAGGTCGGCATTCTTGGTATGTGGTGTGTGATGCCACAGCGTGAGTCATGGTGAGCACACTTGAATGACATCACATAACACACACACCATTTTAAGGTACTGTGTGATTCCGTGCTGCAAGAGTGATTCAACACTTAATTGCTTGCAATGGTAAGGCTGTCATTTAGCCTTAACGGTTTCTCTCATACAAAAGATGTTGGGTCATTGTTTTACTCATTAGCAGTACCGGTAACTTAAGCCTTTTAAGCAAAGAGTCTTAAGATCAGGTTTACTTGTGATTACATGTATGCATCACTTCCTCACTTTGTAGCGGCAACTCTTACAGTCTTAATATAAATTCAAGAGAGCAGAAAATCACAAGTACTAACCAGATGCCTGCTTTCGGTGAGAAAACAGATTAAGGAAACTCACTTTTTCCTTTACCTCATGTCCTTACCACACTGTTTTCCCAGACAGTTGGGAAGTAGGGCAAACCCTGCAATTTTTGGATCATAAAATGACTTTTTGAGAGTGAAGTTTTGCATAGTGTGTATTGTGTTGCCAGGGGTTGTTTTTGGTCATGGTAATCTTGTGGTTTAACTGTCAAACCATTGCGCTCAAAGTTAACATTAGCCTTCGTTGTAGCAGTTCTTTTGTTAGCTGAGCAAGGTAATTCAAAGTGGGCAAGTGTATTTACAGCCACAACATTAAAATGGGCGGCTTGGTCTTGTCACAGCACACCTACCATGCTCATGCTGCATCTACAAACGCACGTCACCAAAACAAGCAAAACTCAATGTTTGACAACAAATGGTGCACAACTATACTCTTGACTATTATAAAAAAAAATAATAATTCGACACATTTTTCATGCTTCACCGAAATGTCACGCAAATATAGTAGTACCTTTTGTTAGTGAATAATTATAATTTGATGGCGACGTCAAAGAATGCTTATCTCCACGTTGAGCAAATCAGCTTGACTTTTATCCACTCCTTCCGTACACATGATGCCAACACAGCTCTGCTAGTTGTCCGGAGTTGCGCCTTTAAAAAGCAAGGCGCAGGAACAACAGTTGGAACAGGGGTGCAACCAAGTCTACACCGACCAGCTTTTAAATGGAAGCGAACCTTTAATGTTTGAACTGTTATTTGCATGCTGACAGATGTTTTCAACTTTCTGTTGGACATTGACTGACAAATGACAAACTTTATGAGGTTGAATCTAACCTCTGTCAATACAGCTTTATTTCCTGTCACAGGAAGTCAAGGCAGGAGGAAGTGTGTGTTTATTCAGACCAGTCAAGTCCTTTTCCAAAATGATAGAGATTGGTAATCAATTTAGTTGACCGGGCGCTAAAGGCTAACTGCTTATTGATGTGTTATGGTTTTACAGGTATGGTTTACAATGTGACTAGTTAAATATTAAAGAGCAGTGGTCCTAGAACAGATCAGTGCGGGGAGCCACCAAACCAACAATTATCAGAATACACCTTTCCATGCTACCACAACAACTTGACAACACAAGTACAGATTGTCCAAATTAAACCTATTGGGCAGAGTACAAAACAAATAGTTCCTATTGTTGACAAACTGCATACTTGTTTCACTGTACCAAACACCAACTGTGTAGTTGTAGGTCATTCTGTGCTCGTGCCTCCATAAATGTGATGTGGTTGAACCAGTTCCCATGTAAACAAAGCCTGGGTAAGAAATTGTCTTTTTTTCTTTTTTCTTATTTCTTTTTTTTTTTTTTTTTTTAAATGTCACAATGTCCTCAGGTGACTATACTCATGTGTCTTGGCAAGCATGCCTAGAAAAATGTCTTAAGTGCACTTGTCATTCAAGGCCTCATTTCTGCCGTGTGAGTTGTGATGAGGTCATGTCTTTTTAAAATTACATAAAAGCTTAAAATGAAAAAAATGACACGAGAGCCCAGCCATTCCTGTAATACTGAAAGCAATGCGTAATGCAACTAGCCTACCGGTTTGCTTTTTACCATTGCCCGAGTTTTCTTTTCCAACGTTCATTATTTTACCATCAGGGTTACAATGACTTGTCCTTGCGGCGCTGCCGTCATCTTTTGCACCCTTGATACTTGTACATCATGGGAGCATACCTGTACCCTTTGGCCCCGGTGACCTCATGCTTGGCATGGATTGACTCACTATTGCTGCTTTTAGGTACTATGAGTACTATTTCTCATACCTGGTCAGCAAAGTTAGCCCACTTTGTTGTGCTTTAAGTGGCAGTACGATAGCCTCCTCCTGGCTGTGACGGCCCTCAGTCTCCTCTTGGATAAAATGCATCTCCTTATCAAAAGCCACATGCCGAGAAGAATGGAACCTCCAAAGTCGAACAGTGCCAAACAGTTCATCCAAAATGTTCTGAGAGAGAGTGAAAATCAAACCAAACTAGCACCTAAAGAAATGCCAATTTGTTTTTGCTTCTTCTTTTTGGCTTTCTTGACACACAATACTTATATTTACTAAACGGCACTCAGTATTGTGTCAGTATTGCTCTGTATTTAGTCTTGTCATGCGTCTTCAAAGGGTGAGAAGTTTTCCTTTATTTTCAGTTCTATTATACTAAAATCTAAACTCAAAAGAATCTAAATTTATATAACGTTTAGTGTGTTTTTTGCATTTTCTTAGGACTTTTGACACATTGCAGTACGTATTCATACAGACTAAACGATTACCATTTCAGCTTTTATTTCCAGGTAATTACTAGAGGTGCACCGTTAACAATTTTCTGGCTGATCAACCATCACCTGTCTTATAAAAAGGCTGACCTGCCAATTCCAATTTTTGCTGATATCATTTTTTTATATAACTGAGAGCATACACCTTCAATGTTCCAATCTTATTTTGTTGAAAAACATTGAATATCCACCATTTTACAAACTTGTTTTAAGTGCACATGAGGTAGTTCTGTCAAATATAAATTCAACGTTTTTTTTAAAATTGCTGTCCAAACCACTAATTATATCAGTTCTTTTTTAGTCTTTAAGTTTTTAAAATTTTAAAAACAAAACTTTCCCAACAGGTTTCACCGCAGACCTGATTTGAGCCTTAAAATAAAATGCACAGCGACTGAAAATGGCTGGTCATACAATGCCATGAACTTCATAATTCTCCTCGTAGTAGTGTAAGCTATTTTTTTGACACCCTTATTTTGTTACCACACGTAAACAGGATAGGTCGCGTATCGCTGTTATTTTGAAGGCCGGAAGCGTGTTGTGTGTGTTGAAAAGGTCTCTTGACTTTTGCTAAAGAGAGGAGCTGTGTACATGAATAAATGTGCCTCCTGTAGCCGAACTTCCACGACATCAGCGAGCATTCTGAAATCCTCGGTTATAGCAGCTTTGCTGTTTTCACTGCATAAGAGCCTGGCTCTTTGCTTCGGCTAGCTTTAGCTTGAGGCTCGATTGCTAGCTGTCAGTCGGACAGAGCAAAAGGGGACAGAGGCTGACTTTGAGACTATTGTGGAGGTAGATAAGATCGGTTTCATGTGCAAGGATTGGCCGATACCCGATATCCCAAAATTAGGAAAATAGGTCTATCGGCTTACCATGCTTAGTATTTACATCTGGGTGTGGCACACAACTAGCAGATGCCATTATTTGTAATTGAATACCAAATTTTAGGTGAGCAAAAGTATTTGAAATGATAGACTTTAAAAATACACTGCTTAAAAAAATAAAGGGAATACTAAAATAACACATCCTTGTTCTGAATGAGTGAATTATTATTATTATTATTATTTTTATTATTTTTATTTTTATTAAATACTTTGTTCTTTTACATAGTTGAAAGTGCTGACAACAAAATCACACAAAAATTATTAATGTACATAAAATGTATTATTATTATTATTATTATTATTATTATTATTATTATTATTATTATTGGGGGTGTCTTGCTGTCCACCTGTTGTCTATTCCATTTGCACAACAGCATGTGAAATTGATTGTCAATCGGTGTTGCTTCCTAAGTGGACAGTTTGATTTCACAGACGTGTGATTGACATTGTGATTGATTAAGTGTTCCCTTTTATCTTATTGAGCAGTTTAAGTAAATAAGATGTAATATTTAGTTGCAAATCCTTTTGTTTTCAATATCTGCAGCATGCCTGTGACCCGTTAACATCACTAAACATTTGCATTCTTCTTTTGTGATGCTTTTCCAGGTTTTGACCACAGCCTCTTTCATTGTTTGTTTTGTGGGGTTCCTCCCTTCGGTCTCCTTAGGCATGTAAAATGCACACTCTGTAAGGTTTAAAGGAATAGTTGGGAATTATATTGAAACCTTCACTCCTGTCTTCTGGAGGTTGTTGGTGGTGTCACGAACAGTTGTTTTACGGTCTTTCTTTACAGCTTAGCTCATCTTTCTGTCAATAACTGCTGATGTTTATCTTGGTCTACCTGTTCGACGTCTGTTACTTATTACACGACAGTGGCTTCTTTCTTCTTCAGGAAATTCAAAATGGTTGTATTGGATATGATCCATGTTTATACAATGGTTCTGATTGCTTTTCCATCTTCTTTTAGATTTACTTTTGTTTTTGTTTTTCACCCGATACCACTCTTGTTTTAACCTCTAAATGCAGTCTCCACAGTCACTCCACCCTATACAAGTGAGGGTCCATAAATGCAGTCTCCAGTCAAAACCTATCCTACCCAATCTGAAACTGAGCGTAACTGATGCTATTTATTGATTGAATAATGACTGGAATAGAGCTCGGCCTGTCACAATAACACATTTTGCTGGACAATAACTGTCCTACAAATTATTGCAGATAAACGATATTATTGTCAACATTATTTTGACACAATTTTTTTTTTATTAATGCAATAATATATGGCATAGTAATGCGAGTACGCCATAGCAAAAGCAATAAACTTTAATTTCTCAAGAGTATTTAACATTGCAACTGGAATGTTAAGAGCTTTTAAATAAAATAAACAACATAATAGATTAAACAAAAGGACAAAAAAAACAATGAAAAAAAGGACTATCAATCTCTTACCAAAAATTGCACTTAAAAAAAAAATCACAATCATAACCAAAAACAATAAAAAATTGAAGTTCACATTGTGTGTCAATGCAGACATAACCTCATTTGCATATACACTTCCTTGATTCACTCGCAACATTGTGTGTGGAATACGCTGTTTATGTTAAATGAGGTGTAATGTTTTGTCGGAGTTTGATCAGAGTGCATGTTTTGGATGCAGCAAAATGCGTTTGGTGCACATTGAGGTGTTATGCTTCGGGGATCATGGCAGCTGAAACACAACTTCCACCGTTTTGTATTATTTATTCAATTGTCTGTCACACAATGACACAAACAAGCTGAAATTGACATCAGATTGTGTTTTCTGTACATAACAGGCAAGAACAAGGTATTCGTGTTGCACAAAGACTCACAGCTAGCGAGTGCACACTTGGTAGTGCCCCGCCTCTCCCCACTGGGACAAAGAGACTGGATGACTGACAGGAGCGTTCACTCACTCGGTTCATTCCGCTATAGAACCAACATGCCCGGGTGTTGAGACAGATGTTAAGCACGCATGCGCGTCAAAATTATTGACTATTATTTAACATGCGGTTAATTGATTATGGTGACAGGCCTAAATAGGGCACATCTGGGCAACAAAACACATGTCACTCACATGTTCCAATACTTTTGCTCACCTGAAAAATGGTGAGTTGTGCGTCCCATCCATCAAATAAAAGCTGAAAAGTTAATGTTAAACCTAAATGTTTTTACTCTACAGCAAAAATAAAGGAATTGGCCTGACAGTTGAAGAGCATTTAAATATTCTGCCTCTGACAACACGTCTTTGGCACAGATAGACGAACAAAGATATTTTATTTGTAGTGACTAAACAATCATTTTTGAACTAATGAAGTGAAATTGGATAAATTCCTGCAGCACACCTGATAATCTCTCATGGCAGTGGTTGAAAATGACTGTTAGTGTATCTCATTGGGACTTCAATGGACATTTGGCAGTTTTCGCTGTACTGGGGCGAGTAGAAAAGAAACATTTGTCCAATAATTTTAAGACTGGGAGTAGTATTTTCTTGAGTGACAGGAATTGAGAAAAGTGTATCATCTTTGGAGGAGCACAGCCAAGTAGCAAACATAAGTATAAGGCTGACTTTCTAAGTATTTATTTGCGCTAATTGCAGACAGTGGTTCGCATTCCGACACCCGTTTTACCGTTCCGACAACTTGCACTTCAACTTTGCCCTACAATGCAGTGCTGACATTAGCTCATTGACAGACATTTAACTAATTAACCGCCACCACCACCACCCCCGGCACACAAGTTTCCAGTTTTTTGGTTTTGCGCGATCAGTTTGCGCCATTCCACTGGTCAGGATGCAAATTGACTTTAAATCCATCGCTTGTACTGCGACATGAGCTCATTCATACGGATGCAACGGCGTCTGTGGAAAGTTCCAGAAATGTGAGGCATTGGTGAGCGAGACCTGTGGAAGTGGCGAAGGAGGAGGGAAGGCGTGGCATGTAGAGACGGGTGAAGGTGAAGGGTCGGCTTTGTAGGGGGGTAGGGAGGATGATGATATTCTCAACTCTCAAGCACCCACCCACGGCAGCAGCAGCACCACACACCCCCTCGCCCAAACACAATGAAACAGAGGAGGTGGAAGCATGTCGGAGGTGTAAACATGTCCTCAGGCTAGTCTAGCGACATTCCAGTGCTATGGGGGTCTGTGACAGTACTTGGTTGATTATCTACTGTTCCAGCAATTATTTGTTTTCTTTGTTGTATAACTTCTTTTGTTTTGCATTTGCGCTGTAGTTCCAGCTTTGCCAGAAGAGCGGAACCTACAAGTTGAACGCCCTAAAAAGCCAACTACATTTTTAAGTGTTAAGATGGTCTGTCTCTCTTCCATTGTTAATTGCCTTTTGTTTGCCATTTTTGTAGCAACACATTACTTTCTGCAGTGCACTGATGCTCATGAGGGTATAGTACCACAGTTTGATCCAAACCCTGCCTTTATGCAGACAGCTCGTGAGTACTCCAAAAAAGTTGGAACACCTGTAGGAGTTGGTAGCACCAACTGTCAAGGCTTGATCAACCTCCATTTGTGATTTTTTTTTTTTTTTTTTTTTTAAAGGGGGCCTTTTTGTATACTTTTGAAATATACATAATTTTTTTTCAATTTTGGATAACCTTACCTTTTTTTTTTTTTAACCTCGGGCAGTTCACCACTTACCTTTTGTATCTCTTCACTGGATTTGAAAACTGGAAAAATTGGGGTGTTCTGAAACTTTTGACCGGTAGTGAGGGTGTCACGGTACATGTATTTGAAATTCGATTTTCTCAGTATGGTACAGAGGCATGACAAGTTCTCAAACGGAACACATTGCGTTAGGGACAGGAAGTGTAACTTCCTCACGATATAGTCACACATTTACTCCTTGAACAAATACTGTGCAGCCCAGCCTTTGGCTAGCGGAAACCATTGCTAGTGATAATGCCAGAGCTTGAAAACCCACTTCTGTCATTAAACTCTCCTGTTTGGGAACACCTCAGCTTCCCGGTGAAGTACGTAAACGGACAAAGACAAGGGAATAAGACGAAAGCATTGTTCAGTAGACATACGAAACTGGGCTCCAGATTAGAACTATTCACGCTGCACTTCAGCCAATAAGGAACTTTTTACTAAAAGCAAAATAATTCAGACTGCTCAAACTGTTACTGTTGACAGCAATAACGGTAAGCTTGTAAACTATATCGTTTATTTTTCATCTTATTTATTGAGGAATTACCTGCTTTCAATTTGCAGTCATTTTTAAAAATCATAAAGCTGTTTAAAGAACAGCTAACCACGTTTGTTATGCGATTTGCTCCCTTACTGTACCAAAAATGAACTGAACTGTGAACGAGGTACGTGCCAAACTGTACACCCCTAATACGAACTAACCCTCCTTGTTCCGTCTCCATTACGTGTAATGTTAAAGGGTGCCTCGTTTTACTTTCCTTTACTTGTACAGTTCTTAACTTTTCTCTGGCGCTACTCTATCTCAAATATTAATATGTATTTGTAAAAAAAAAACAAAAAAAACTTGGGTTCGCACATCGGTAAGGGTTTTTCCTTGGTGCACCTGCAGCTCTACGGCAGATCTGAGCATTTATCTGCGATCTTCTCAAACTGCCACATGACCCGAGCAGTCTTGTTTCCTCCCAAGTCAGTCTCTGAGCTACATGGTCACAATACAGCTTGTACAGCCTTTTTCGTTATCTGATCTTTTGTGACAGACATCACATTAATCCATAATGATTTAAAAATTATTGATTTGAAACGACTAGATAATTTAATTATACAGTAGATTAGTGTTAAATGATGTGCAAAATAATCCCTTTTTGGTTTGATCAACTAGTAGATAGCCTTTATTTATTATTTACATTTTTTTTTGCAACGACAAAGCCACACAGCAAGTTTGGAATGACATTGAATGTAACATGGAATGACACCTGCTTGGTACTGTTCATTTGGCCTTGGCTCAGTCTTGATTTGAGTCTTGGCATTCTCTTTGTGCCGTAATACCTTTTTCATCTTTTGCATTCATAGTCAGTCACTCTAGGGCTGGAATAGATGACGGGGGCCCCAAAAAAATTGATGATTAAATGCATCTTACAAGGGTTTGCTGAATTTAACCAATTAAATCCAGACAGTTAGGAAGATGTTTTTTCTGTCTGGCCTGTGGTACATACTAGAAATATTTAGAAGACTATTTTGTAAATTTGGCAGAGTAAAAAAATATCCAGTATTTGCTTGTAGATGCAGTGTTTTTTTTGTTTTGTTTGTTTTGCATTTATTTATTGATTTTATTTTTAATTTGAGGAGGGTTGCAAAAGGTTGAATAATTTCTAGAAATGTTTATTTCTAAGTTTAGTAAAATCATTGTAATTAATGATGGGAATGGAATTTTATAATGTATGTTTTTTTTTTTTTTTTTTTTAACAAATTGTAACACATGCAAACATGATGTGCTTTTTTTTCCCTTAGCAAACATGCATGCAACTAATATTTAAAAATAATATAATACAAAAAAATACTATATAGAAAGTCTAATCTGAAAAGTTGAAAACTTTATTTTAATATATTTAAATTCTTTACACTTTTCATGGGAATTATAATTAATTAATTAATTAATTATTATAATTAATAGGAATGACAATGTAATATATAAACAATAGTTTTGTTATAAGCAGACATGCTGTAATAATTTAAAATAAATTTCTGTCTAAATCATATACGATCCAGGATTCTGCAGTTTTATTTTCCAGCAGCAGTTAGATTTTTGGAGAAATTTGTGGAAAACTCCAGTCAGGAGAGTTGCAAAAGGTTGAATAATTTTTTTGTTTTGGTATTAAAATCATCGTAATTAATAATGGGTATAGGATTTGGTGATGATACGAATAACATAGGCTATATTTTTTTTTCTAACAAATTGTAACAACACAATTAAAACATAGTAATCAACTTTTTTGTTCTATGCAGACATACATGCAACTAATATTTTAAAATATAATAAAAAATACTATATAGTCAATCTAGGATTAAAGAAGTTGCAAGATTGTGATATTTTAATTAATATGAAATGTATTATTTACACTTCATGGGAATTATTAATGATAATTCATAGGATTAACAATAATAGTGTAATATAATAATAAGTAATATATAATAGTGTAATATATGTTCCAATAGTCTGCAATTTTATTTTCTAGCAGCAGTTAATTTTTTGAGAAATTTCTGGATTTTGCAACGCGAATGAGTTACTGATTAAGACATCACATAGGACCAATCACATAAATGAATAGATTTTTCTTTTGACTTGTCTATTACATGCATGCATGTACTGTCGAGTGAGCGAGCGAGTTTTTGACTGGATTATTTTCAGTCTTTCTATTCATTCGTATGAAGAAGGTGCCCCCTTCACTGTCCTTCTGGAACTGAAGAATGGCAGAAGGACCATTGGAAGCAGAACAAGACAATAGGGAGTCTAATAATGATGATAATAATAATTCAAAAAAGCGATTTCTTTAAAAGCAACTATATGGGGGGGTGGAAAATCATCCCAGAAAATCACAATCTCGATTCTAAGCAAGAAAATCAAGAGTCATATTTTTTTTCGCATAACGCTGTAGGTAATCTAATCTGCACTTTTGAAAAAAATAGCTTTTATCTTTTAGTCCTGGATGTCTTCCATGCTTGCTGCACTAAAAGTATTTCACATGGCTCAACAAGAAGCGAGATGTGTGCAGGGAGCCTGTCCTTGACAGCAATGTCCAACTCCTTGCACTGGCATGAGAAATGACGATTAAGGTCATCGGTACTTCAATGCATATGCGGTTGACATTTGATGTTTGTCCTGAACATCCCTGGCAACAATATCTCTCTTTAGATGCGAAGCTTAATTGTGCTGATAATTAGTCGTATGGCAGCATCGCAAAATGCTTAACTCCACACCCTGCATGACATCACTCATGCATTTCTTACATAAGGTCAAAGATAAGTCAATCTAACTTGTGGAGATTCGAAGATGCATTTAGGGACACGCAAAGGTGTATCTGCAATACATCACGTCTCTGGAATGTTACTGACTTCTGCTTCTAGTAGCTTATCAGTGAAAGGGTGGTGCTGCTGGTGGACAAGGACCAAATAGTCATAGTGGCCTCCGCTTAGGCCTGTCCCGATAACAAATTTTGCTGGACGATAATTGTTCTACAAATTACTACCAATAAACGATATTATTGTCAACATTATTTTAAGACCATTTTTGTCATGAATGTAATGTAATGGTAACACAGTATATGACATATTAATGCGAGTATACCGTATGAAAAGCAAAAAATGTTAATTTCTCAAAAGTACTTGACAAAAAACAATGAAAATAAAACAAACGGTCTCTTTTAGCAAAAATTGCACTTAAATAAAAATCACAATATTTCTGATTTTGAATCAGTGTCACTTTCGTTATTGTCTGAACATTGACAAAATACAGAAATAACCCGGAAATACTCCTGAAGTTCACATTGTGTGTCAATGCAGACTAGGCCTGTCATCGGTTAGTCGAATGATACATAAAAACAAAGTCGATAATTTTGCCCGCCTCGATATATTGAAATGTGCATGCGTGTTTGTTTTCCTCCTCTCTCTCTACCAAACAGGCTGGATGACGCCACGCGTACTGTAGGTGTGCCTTGTGTATTACAGAGTTTTCGCTTACTGATGCATTCCCCACTGAATGCAAATATATACTAATCTGGCACAGTGTGGACGCAACTTTTTTTTCAACCCGCCCAAAAAAAATCCCAAAAACGTTCACATGTGGCCAGAGCCTCGGTGAGGCGAGGCGGAGCTGCAAGTGAGCGTACACACAGCATCAGCACTCCATGTCCACTTGCTAACTGTGTGTGTCGTGTGCTGTACAATCAAATACGTTCTTTGTGCCTGTTGGGTTTTCTTCGTGCCTGTTGGGTATAAAATACGATCCAATGTCAATTTGATCCCGTTTGCGCTTTATTTGTGACATGAAAAAATTTGTGACAGACAATTAAATAAATAATAGCAAATGGTGGAGCTTAACGCTGCAGCTGATTCCCGTAGTATAAAACCTCATTGTGAATACGCAATTTACATTTAGTAAAGTGTAACATTTTGTCAGAGTTTGGCCAAAGTACATGTTGGGTCCCCAACCAGGTACTGGGCTGTGGGCACGGCCGAAACGGGCCATGGAAAACTTTCAGAAGCAATGATTTAAAACAACAAAAAAGTTGTAAAAAATTGTTTTGTAAATAACTTTTAATAACTACATTTTAACTAAATCCATAAAAACCAAAGACAGAGGATATTTAGCATTTTTTAAAAAGCAGATTCCTAAAAACAGCACACATACTGTACTTTATAGGGGGTCTTGGGGCTAGCATTTTTTTTTTGTACATCCCCCAAAACAGCAGCCATACAAATGATCTTTGACTAGTATTTTTCAGTAGGTCCTTCAAAAGAGCAGAGTAGAGGATCTTTAGCATTTTTATTTTTAAAGAAGATCCTTAAAAACAGCACACGCATACTTTATATGGGCCCTTGGGCTAGCAGTTTTTTTTTGTGGATTCCCCCAAAACAGCAGACATATACTGTAAGAGATCTTTGACTAGTATTTTTCAGTAGATTCTTAGAAACAACAGAATAGTGGATCTTTAGCATTTTTAAAGTAGATCCTTCCAAAACAGATCTTTGACTAGTATTTTTTAAGTACATCCCTAAAAACAGCACACATAAGAGGCTCTTGGACTAGTGTGGTTTTTTTTAGTTGATCCCAAAACAGCAGACATAGAGAGAATCTTTGACTAGTATTTTTTTCATTAAATCCTTAAAAACAACAATCATAGAGGATCTTTAGCATTTATTTTTAAAGTAGATCCCTAAAAACAGAACACATACTGTAAAGAGGCTCTTGTGTTACCGTTTTGCAATAGGTCTTTAAAAACAGTACATTTGTATGTACTCTACAGTATATGACAGTACTCCTGTCATATAGAGCATCTTTGACTACTGTTTTAGTTGTTTTTGACGGTTTTATGATTGGGAATATTCCTAGTCATGAATTCTTTAATAATACTTTTGTACATAATTGCCATAATTGTCGTTTCCGTTTCCTCTCTAAGGCCTCAATTTGTCAGGTTGCGCATGGAGCAAGGTGTTGGCCTCACAGGGTGAGATGACTATCATTTTTTAAATGGTGCTGTCAGCGTCCGTGCTGCAGGATGGTGATGTAAATTGCTGTCAGGTGTGTTTTGGTATTTGGAGGAGGGGTGCTGGAGTGCTGCCACTCAACCACCTCCAAGATCCTCCTACTTACCCGCACCACCCGCCCGCCTGCAACCCGACGGGGCTTGAGTGACAAGTCAAACCAGCCCAGTCGGTCTGTGCTCCAGTGTGACACTACACAGCGTCTCCAAGCACTCTAAGAATATATATATATATATTCTTTTTTTTTTTAAGTCAAGTTCAACATTCTTTTGCTTGAAAGCATTTTAGCAATGTTTGAAAATACTTGTTTTGCACTCAAAATGACACCCGAAGAACTTTTTCTGAATGAAATTCCTGTGTCTCCTCGTGCATTGTTCCCGAGAGTGGCAATTTAAGTTGAGCCACAGTTAAAGACTGTCACTATTGCTACTAGGATATGACGACTACTACTAGGTTACTCATTTTGGCTGCTGACAACACCAGGGTGTGGCGGTGAGGTCATAGTAAAAAGATGCTCATCTAAGAAAGTGGGGATAAGTGCCTGGTGTTTATGTGTGTATATGTGATAAATACAACTGTGTAAAGACAATTCATAATTATTACCAGGCTTTTTAATTAGAGTAAATTGAGAAAACGCACAAAAAGCAGAAGGCAGTAATTATATTCTGAAGTATTTAGTGTCATCTCTCCTTGTAATGTTGTCACATGCATTCAGTACTTCATTTCTAGGACCAGGGCATGGAAAATAGTTAATTTTAAGTGTAAAAAAAATACACACTTGGAGTTGCAAAATTAATTAATTTGTGGGAATTCATAGTAACTGAAAGAAATACTTGAATTTACATGAAAAGGGAATAAACTGAAAAAAATTGTAAATACCACATTGTTGAAACTCATGCGTTTTACACCGTACCGTTTACAATGAACTCACCAGAGGGGTTAATTTTGGCTGAGCAGTTTGCTCCTTACCGCTATTACAACATTGGTTCTGTTGCTGCTGTGTCGCAATATACACTAGGTCCCCAACTTACGAACACCCGACTAGCGAACACTCGCAGATACGAACACAAGCCGACTGGTCTATATTTTATTTTATTTTGCCTTGTAGTCAGTCGCTCAATCAGTATTTATACTGCTACTGTACATGCTTGACCAGTAGAGGGCACTGTGACACTGCTAATGCAGCCTTAGAGCTAATGAGACCAACAGAGGAAGAGTTAGACGCGGGGGAGATACAGTGTAAAGCTAAATGGAAAGCTAAATTGTACAACACGGACACAGCGTGTGATTAAAGTTAATGAAGAGTTAATAGGCCTGCTTAATTCTACACCACCCACAGAACACTACCTCTTTTAGAAGAGTCTTTTTTCAATATCTCCTCCTCCTCCACCACCACCGACGTATGCTCAACCACTCCTCTTCAAAGGTAAATAACATTTATCATTACATATTATTATTATTATTATTATTATTATTATATCTTTTTTATTGTTGTTTTTTTCATTAATTAGCCTCGTTTAATATTACTACTGCATCCAAATCTCATATTTACATACATACACATATACTGTATATATGTATACACGTACATGTAGTACCTATATCATTGGTAATATTACCTTTTCCCCGACTGAAGAACGATTCCACATAAGAATGGTCGTCTGGAACCAATTGTGTTCGTTAGTTGGGGACTTAGTGTACTTGTTAATAAATTACCATGTGCTCAAAGAGAGCTATGTTTTCCTTTCCACTTTCTCATGCACTCATGGCACAAATCATGGCGTTGCCCCCTATGAGCTGTGGTCAAAATGCTTTGGAAGACATGCTAGCATACATACGTATTACTCAGTAGACAATGGTCAAGGACTTATCGACAATAAGTTGCTAGGTCCCATCCATGCCCTGCAAAGATTTTTCAACCAATCTTACTTCAATTGTACACACTTGCTCTTGTCAGTCCCCTAAATGTGTGTAACAAATTCCACGGTGATTCGGCTGAACGCCCTAAAGTTACAGTGGGTGTTTTGGAGAGTGCATTGAGCTGCGTGAGAAATTCCAAGACAATCCCACTTATGGTGATCAAACAACAGCACCGCCATGTGCTGTAGTTGTCAGAAAAATAATAGCACATGCAACACAGTAGGGGTGCAGGTTTCGGTTTTCACCCTTTTGTGTGCAGAGGTTCAGGAGTAGAAGAGTTACACAAACAAGCTAGTGGCAGCCGAAGTCTTTTTGCACAGTACTGCAACTCTCAGCAAGGAGTGGAAAGCAAACAACAATGGATGGCCTTCATGATAACGGACTCTACTGATTCCTCGCCTGCTGCCTGTGAATAATAAGAAGAAGAATATCTGACCACTCTGTAGAAAACAAACAATTGAGAGCCAGGTTTCCATGCAAGTGTGTGCAGGGTGTGGCCAGGAGAGTCGTGGGGGGTGGAAAGGAGAGATGTTGGGTGGGAGTTTTTTAGCTGAAAGTCAGGCGGTGGTCACAGGGGGAGCATTTCATTTTGCATGTGTTTAAATACACCACACTACACTCTCTTTCTCTCTCTCTCTGTGGCCTTGCTCAGTCTCTTCCCTCCCTCTCCCCCCTCTGAGCTCGTTATTCATCCACCTCCTCTGGGTGAGTCAGGGAGGGTGGAGATTCGGAAGACGGCCGTACCAGTCGCACTTTGTCGGTTGACTTTTCCATTCACCCTCTCTCTCTGTCTTTCTCTCCCTGTCTCGCACCAACAGCAGTTTTTGCGGTCCCAAGAGAAGCTCCCAAAGAGGATTTTTAACGCTGGCTTCAGTTTATTCAAGCTGGGAATTCTGCTGCTTTGCTTTTCTTTTTTTTTTTCTTTCTTTTTTTTTTTTTTTTTTTTTACAAGAAGGTAAGTCACGCAAGTAACGTTTGTAGCCTTATGCCTGAGAAGTGCACATTTTAATTCGCCCCCTAGTTGTTTTTATGCTTAAACTGTCTTGACTTGTTCCAGAAGTTCACTCTTTGGCCCTTTTTTTTAAAACTTTACACTTCAACTAATGGGTGTTCTGTTTTACTGCCTCATCCCTTCTTCCCTGTTTGTTCATCATTAACTCTTTGCTCTTTTTCCATCCTGTGATTCATTGACTCAATAGGAAACACCCACTACGCTTTATGTCTCCTTCACTAGATGTAAACCAGACATTTGTTGTCAAGGCTTCCCTAAAAACACAACTGTCAATGCTTTCTGCCAGGGGAGGTCATGTGTCTTACTGTCATGTGGGAGTAACTACAGTACTACTATAATATTAGAGAAGTTCATGTCCTTGCTTCCTAAACATTTGATCCCAAAATAGATCCTAATTCAGTCGTTATTGGGTCACTGATAGATTTTATGTGGAATTGATTGTCGTTATGTGATCTGATTGTTGATTCATTCCGCCTCGAAGCAATTGTGGCGAAATGTGAGTGCACTACTTGTCTGCAACCAGCAGAGGCGCTGTTGATTCAGGACATTGTGCCATTAAAGGTCTCATAGTGTTTTTCACAGATAATATGTCTGAGGACCCCCAGTAGTGTATTTGAGGTGTGATTCCTAAAATCTAGTCTTGATGCTGGGATTTAGACAGTAGGAAGTGCTTTAAGCAACCCTTTTAATGGGAGCATGCCATTTTGTGTCTGTTGCTTTAATGCTAATGAGCTGTGTGTGTGTGTGGCTCTAAAAAGTGCTTTTGTACACATTATCCACTTTTTACCTATACACCGTAACTCTGCACTTGTCTAACATGATAGATGTCATATATCACATAGAACAATGTAACATTAAGGAGTGGAAGAGGAGGAAACAAATGTTAGCAACAATTGCATAGCTATGTGAGCTACAGTGCTAACATTACACTCACATTTTAAGCAATATCATGCTAGGTTAGCCAGTTCGCTGAAGAAAAACAAAATGACCAAACTGACTGCAAGCTGACTGACAACGGGCAGAGCTTTATTTTTAGAAGTGTAGCGAAGCCTGCTTTTCTCATTTCCAAAACTGCCCTCTGTGCGGAGGTGGGAAGGGCCATGTCCATGAGGACGGAGGTTTTATCATCCATCCATGAGATCTTAAAACCCAGAGCTTCAAAAGTGACCCCTCACAAGTGGAGCAAACAAGTGAGGGAGATGATGTTTTTTTTGTTTGGTGCTCATTTTCTTTTGCTTTCCATCTGGGTCTCAGGTTACACATACACGTTGCTTCTCCCGCCTTTTCTTCCTGGGGTTGTGAGACTTTTACACCTGATTCTTAAATGGCCACTAGTCGAATAGACGTGAGTTTGACTTGTAGATGGAATGCTAAAATAATAAGTTGGCACCACGAAGCAAATGTCACACTGCTGCTAAAATAAGTTAAGGGAGGACAGAATGAGCAGTAAATACAGTATGTATGTTTTTCTTCACTGTTCAAGCCAAAGGTGTGTTCCCCAATGACCAGATGATCAAATCATGTGGTCAACTTAACTGTTCAGCATTTTTCCTCAGAACAAGACTTGTCTTCTGCACCCACAGACATGATGGTGCACTTGTTGAAAATGCCTCCAGGCTGGCTCAAAAACAGCCACAGCGTTTTGTGTAAGATTTTTGTCAACAACAAAAAAAAATTGTCATTTTATCTGATCTTGTCATTGCTTCACGCCACCATTTGCGATAAGGCTAGGACCAAGATGGAAAAAGATCTCATGAATAGTTATGGAAAGCTGCTGTCAACCTTTGGTGAACTTCCTGACTTAGTTGTTTCTCAAAGTGGGGTCTGTGGACCGCTGGGGGTTCCCAAGGCAATTTGCATGTGGTCCGTGACTAATTGGATTAGTTGGATTGGAACACAAGCCCAATACTGTACAAGTAATGTTTTACCGTCTATAGTAAAACTTAAAAATACAACTTTTGATGCAGTGTAACCATTTTATTTTTTGGTTTACCACAGAGGGAGTATACACACACGTTTTTGGTCAGAGTCTGGATTCTTGCTTTTTGGACCATAACTTACCTGGAGTTTTTGATCAATTTCTGAATTATTTGTCCACCAAACCATTTGCAGTACTTGTTTTTGGTTATTTAGAGAGTACCTGGTCTGCTTTATTGCTCATGTAATCCTTTTCCCGAAATAGTTTGAGAAATACTGACTTGGTGAATGCACAAAAGCAAATGGTGGTAAATCATGTTGCATTTTCTGTGCAAAGGAAAGCCATTGATTGCAACACATGGGGTATGCATATGACTTGTGGTTCCGCTTTCCATTTTGAGAGCATGCTAACATGTTGTCCACACAAAAGGGTGAAAATGTGCACACACATGCACCCCTACTATGTTCCCCGTGCTATTATTTTTCTGACAAATATTTACTGGACTGGCGCAAGATTGATTGAAAAGCATGGCCGCCGTCACTCATAACATAACGGGGCAGGTCTAATTGTCCATAAGTCATTGACCATTTGTCTGATTATAAAACTTTGAGGGTATCTGTATTACATGTATGTAGTACATGTCTTCCAGGGCATTTTGAACACAACTCATAGGGTACGCCACAAATGTCATTTACAGTCCTGTCACATGACACAGGGCATATACTAATAAAAAGTCTAAGGTCTTTAAAGACAGATCAACATTAAATAAATTGTAGTTTGTCAGAAACAGAAAGGTTGACGCCCTATCCAGTGAGATACAGTTCATTGTGGTATAGTTTCATGTTTTGCATTCAAAGTGGTCTTTTTGATTTATTATGTTGTACTTTGGGAAAATATTTGTTTCCTTTTGATGCCTCCTAAGGCGCTCTTTGTGAACAATGGGTAGCTGTAGGCTTTTCATTTCTTTTATGTATCCTATCTAAAAGTCAATACTTCCTCTTGTTTGCTTTTCCCCAACCGCCATGGTCTCAGCTTGTAATGATATTGGCTGAAGGAGGGATTGTCATTGTTGATTGTACATCAAACAATGGCGCTCTCAGGGTCCAGTTTCATGGGACGCCACGCCCTGTTTGTCCTTGTAAACTACAGGGTTTATACACTTGACATTAAGCATTTAACTTTCAAGCTACACCCCCTGGCAGAATTCCTGCTTGCATGCTCGCCATATTCCCAGCACCAGCAGCCTTTTTCATGTTTAGCAATTTTTCAGTTTATGTTCCCACTTTTGTCTTGGCTTTCGCAGTAAAGGAAACAGAGAAGCACAGTGCTGGCTGGCTTCAGGGCGAGGAATGCCATCCCACTTCCCCGTAGCCCCTCCTACTTTGATGTCAGGCCATGTCGGATGAGCAGGGATTTTCATTGGGATTTTTTTTGTTATAGAGGGAGGTTCTCGCTTAGGTCAGCTTGGGTAAATGACGTTTCTGTCGAGCTGAATTAGGGATTGTCCCAAAATGCATCATCTGGATTTGATAATGATTTAGTTTATTTCAAACATTTTTCACAAATGTACATGAAACCGCATTACATGTTAACACTTGCACAATTGAACATGCCCGAAAATGAGTAAGAAGAAGCAGAGTTTATTTAACCCCTTCTCCATGTCTCAGCAGTTACTCATACTTTGTTCATTTCCTGTGTTTAAACGTTTATTATACTGTATTTATGTACTGTACCAGGTACTTCCCCATACAGAAAGAAGAATGGGTAAAACCAGGTTAATAGAGTTTGTAGATATCTGTATTTCTATAATAAAAGAATAAGTACAAAGTAAAAACTGACAGAAACATTGCAATTTCTAGATGTATAACAGGTGATAGATAGAAGCTTACTCAATTAATGATGAATGCAGGATGAAATGATATCAGACACTATGGTTCTTCCTCCATATTGCTTGTACCCAAAACATTGAGGATGTTGGGAAATTTTTGTCCCTACCAGTTTACTGTTTGATTTCTTAATGTCTGTGGAAATTCCAGTGTTGAGAAATGATTAACCACTTGATTAACCACTTTATTTATATATATATATACACACACACACACACACACACACACACACACACACACACACACACACAGTATATATAAAGTGGTTAATGAACACTATTAACGTGTCAAAGGTTTTCACACTTAAATGTTGAAAAAGTTTGTATTTCGGGGGTGTGATAACTGTTTTTGGGCTGTAATGTAATTTAGCTTGTCTTTTTTTGCAGATAAAGGGCTAACAAGATGGCAAACATGCTCCAGGAGATGAAGGAGATTGGCTCACATGCCATAGATATCTATGACTACCTCGTGGCGGGAGTTGGTCAGTCCTGTTTTGTTTTTTTGTTTGTTTTTTTTAAATAACCACATACAGGAGGATGATTATTTGAACAATGTTTAGAATATCACGACTTGCATTGCGCCCTCCACCTTTTTAATGGATGGCTGACAGATCAATGTATTCATGTCGTTTACGTAGGGCTTTAAAAAAAATGCTAATGATTAAATCATTATATCATTTAAAAAGCTATTAACCCTTGAGACCCCTTTTAAAATGAAGTTACACTTTTGAATGAATGAATGGGTGATTTGATAAATAGCTTTACATTGTAGTAAATGATTTCATATTATAATTTCTATGTATTTAATTTTAACTGAAAAAACCTTCCATAGTAAAAACTGACTGATTGTTGCGTCTTCAAGCGATTGAGGCAAAATACTTTACTACAACAAGCAGATTCAGCCTCGACTCGTAAAGAATACAACGTCGGCTAAGGCTTGCATTAATCTGCTCAATACAACAGTCGAATTGAAACAGAAACTCAGAGCATTTATAGAGCTTCTTCCACCCCTTTTAAAGATATTAATAGTTGGTAAGGAAGTGTAGTGACATTCCCATCCCTAAACCAGTCTACTCCTCCCCCAGATCCTCGGCTGAAGGATTATCCACTGATGCAGAGTCCCATTCCCATGACTGTAATTTTGCTGTGCTACCTGTTCTTTGTACTGTACCTGGGCCCTCGCATCATGGCCAGTCGGAAGCCCTTCCATCTGAAGGAAACCATGATAGTCTATAATTTTTTGCTCGTGGCGCTGTCCATATACATTGTCTATGAGGTGAGTCTGCTTGTGGCTGCATTTTATTGTTTCCTGATAAAACATATCAAACCGAATTATTGTTTTTTTTAAAGTTCATGATGTCTGGATGGGCCACGACGTATACTTGGCGATGTGACGCAATCGATGTGTCTGACAGCCCTCAAGCAATGAGAGTAAGTTACTGCTTTATTGCCAACACTAGTGACTTGGGGTGGGAATCACAGAGTAACTCGTGATGCAATGATATTGCATATTTTCACAATGATACCAATGATATAACAAAACAACAATTATCCTGTAATCGGTTTATTTGGAAATAGACCACAATATATACCTGTTACGTAGCTGACAAAGAGAAAACAATAACAGACTGTGTGTGCAAAGAGTTGTCTTTCCCTTTTCAACCTTCTCATGCACTCCAAATCATTATTTAAGTTAAAAAAAAAAAAAAAAAAGATATGAGTTGTCACAATTGGGAAATAACAGCCTCTCTCTAATTATCGCCTGCTTCCAATTAACGCCATCGTCTTTGCGGTTTAGGTAAATAAACAGCTATCATGAGAGCATTTACTGTATCACAAGTGATGTGTTTGATGGCTCATAAAAGTCTCTGTCCTTCAGATGGTCCAAGTGGCTTGGCTGTTCTGGTTCTCCAAGATCATTGAGCTCATGGACACAGTAAGTCATTAAATGTGAAGACGCTTGGTAGGATCTGTTGTAGTCGCCTACAATCCCGTTTTTGTTATGTTTTTTTTTTTTAAATGATAGATCTTCTTCGTACTGAGGAAAAAGAGCGGCCAAATCACCTTCCTGCACATCTTCCACCACTCCTTCATGCCCTGGACGTGGTGGTGGGGAGTTGGCTACGCTCCTGGTTAGTACACGTCAACGACTGTAAATCTGGCTTTCTTTTGTACCTGTACTACCTCTGACCAAGTGACAGCTCTCTAAGTGTTGCTTGATGACAACCTGCTTTGTCCAATCCTCAAGCTACTGTTATTAGAAGTACTATAGTGATAGAAATGTCATTATTCTGCTCAATATACTGCATTACTGCAATATATGCGTTACCGAATATAGCACGATATTTTCTACGATAGAACAAAGTCTGGAAAAAGACATGTTATGTATAAATCTCTAGATCCCGAATATAAGAGGGTATTTTTTTCCTTATAAAAAAGTCATCATGTATAAATGTCTTATACAGTATTCAGGGTCGTTTTATGTGCAGGTCATTACAGTATTTCAAAATGGCCCCCTGTTGATTCTGTCTCAGCTCGATGCTGTCTGAAGAACTCCAGGCAACATTATTTTTCTCAAAATATATCGGTGATAAATACATTTCTGTATTGACCCCAATATAAAATGGTATTTTTTCACAGAGGGAAAAATCATCATGTACTAGTATACATCTCTAGACCCAGAAAAGATGACCAGTGGGTCCAAACACGCTTTTCTTCCTGTCACTCACACACACCAGTGACCTGGCAACACAGAGACCTACTGGATAAAAAGTGTCTCAAAGGCTGTTAGCAAATAACAGAGGTTATGCTAATGGTAATGCAAATGTTACGATCAATGAAGGAGAGTTGTCAAACAACTGTCTCCACAAACAACCTACTGCTAGATGTTGTTTTGTTTTGTTTTTGTCTTTACATTCGTGTCAACACAGTATTTAAAAATCAAGGGAATCTAGTGGAATGCCCATCTATACTATGGACTTTCGTTTCATGTTTAAAGTCAAATTCAACTCACATGGCTGTCCATCTTTGCTTCCGCCTCCAGGTGGAATGGGGTCTTTCCACGCAATGGTGAATTCATCCGTCCACGTCATCATGTACTTCTACTATGGCCTTGCTGCTGCCGGGCCTCGCTTCCAGAAGTTCCTGTGGTGGAAGAAATACATGACTGCCATTCAACTTGTACGTTCGCTCTTCAACCGCTTAGTCACTATTTAGTCGCAATGTTTGACGGCTTCTTACTGGTTTCTCGCCAACAGATTCAGTTCGTCCTGGTGTCCCTTCATGTGACTCAGTATTACTTCATGGACAGATGCGACTACCAGTTCCCGGTCATCATCCACATGGTGTGGATTTATGGCACCTTTTTCTTCATACTCTTCTCCAACTTCTGGGTGCAGGCGTACGTTAAGGGCAAGCGGCTGCCCAAGCAGGGCGTCCGGCCGTGTCAGAACGGCACGGCCGCCGTCTACGCCAACGGCAAGCACCATGAGAACGGCGTCAAACACGCCATGGCCAACGGCACCAGCAACAGCTCGGCCCACCTGGAAAATGGCAGCGCTCCTATGGGCAAGATGAAGAAGGCCTAGGATGACGGTGAGGAAACACCCAAAAAGTATGACTTGGTCAACCTGTCCAACCTACCGAAGATCATTTTGGCGGTTTTTCCTGTTTTTAGTTTAGTGTGATGAAACGTAGGGCGATAATGCGGTCGATGACTGACTTCCACGATGGGAATTCCACGTTTTGTTTGGTTAGGTTGTTTCTCTTGAGTTTTGGGGAAGCATCTGTTGGACAAAATGTATGAAGAGAAGATGTTTGGAATGGTTCATCTTCTCTGATGTTGCAAACATTTAATATCACACTGGTCCTCCCCCCACCCCACTTCTCACTACTTATGAACCCTCCCTATGACATGATGTACAGAAAACTTGAAAATACTTCTTTTTTGTAAATAGTTTTACAACAAAAAAACTAATTGTACTGGTATGGTTTCTACTTTCTAAATTGTCACTTTTGTGTATTTAAAAGAAATAAAATACCAATAAAACCAGTTTTAAATGATCTGATACACATGGCCTCTGTGTGTGGTGGTACTACACTAACATAGGATTCTGCAACAGTAGTGTCATCACGTCACCCAAGAGCAACATTGTGCTGTGTTGCCAAAAAGAAGGGATTTAGTCGCTTGTCTTGTGCCTCTTCACGATATGCAAAGAATGTGGCGCTAGTAGGAGTTACACAAGAGAGGCATTCTGCTTTGTTCTAAGGGAGGAAAAAAACGTAAGTCAGCAGCAGCAGAATGACAGGAATGACAACCACTCAGTTCAGCAGGTTCATTGGCAAAAGGAAAGCATTATTGGGTATTAATTTCTATAGTTTACTACCAAATATTGCAGGCCACTGAAAGTCATGTCGCTCCATTTTTTTTTATCGTGAAAAAAAAATCTAATAATAAAAATATCCATCCATCCATTTTCTATGCCACTTCTCATTAGGGTCGCGGGGGCATGCTGGAGTCTATCCCAGCTGACTTACATTTTATAAATATATTTACTGTACTTTTATTTTTGTTAGTTTTTCCTAATATGACACTCCCTTAATGTGTTGTGTGGTATTTATGATTTCACATACCATTATTCTAATTTAGAAATGTTTATACTTATTTTGACTTGTTTTTCTGTTTTTTAACCATATTTTTAATTTGTGTTACACCAAAGTCCTCAATAAATGCAGCAAAATGTTTCAATAATAAACTCACTAAAGCAAGATATTCTACAACACTTTTATTCTCAAACCGTGCTACGAATACCGCTGGTCGTATGTGGACTCCATCTAGTGGTATGGAGAAACACCAGAATAAAAATACAGTATATGCAGAAAACGTATAAAATAATTGGAAACAAAAAAAATTACTAACAAACCATACTTTTTAGGCCCAGTTATTTTTAAAAATTGAAAAATATTGTAGAGGTTTTACCTTTTTTATTTGTATATCAAGTACATGCAGTCTTTGCTTTTCCAAGAAAAGTTCTGATACATTGTTTTACCAGTCTGATCACCTCCTAGTGTGTTTGGGTATATAATCCTCCATTTTGGCAGTCAAATTAACTTATTCATTCAGCAGAGTATATAAATATTATGAGTGCATCTGTTTTTCTGCTAGCTAATGCTAGCAGGAAGGGGAATAAACAAAAACGCTGGCTTTTCCTCTGTGGAAGGACGTCAGTGCCAAGAAGCACCTTCCAGCTCACGCACGCCCACATCCCTTCAGGATACCTTCAAGTACCTCCCATATGACATGTATGTATTTTATTGTCTTATTAGCAAGAAGAATGACGTCACACTTACGTTGAATACCTTACACAGGCTGTCGAAAGTCACGATGTATAATAAATGTTTCTGGGTAGGCGGGGCTCGTGCATTAAGCCGAGAAGCCACGGTCACGGTGGTCTCACAGTTTTCTTCCCTGTGTTTGATCAGGACATCTGCACTTTATTTTTACTTTGGAAATTATTTAAAACAATCACACGGAAAATACATTTAATACCATTCAATGGACATATAATATTTTGTTATTTTTGTATTTTCCATCGTGACGGGCCTCAGCTTCCTCCTCAGAAAGCATGTCACTGGCCTAGACCTAAATCCCAAATGGCTACCGTTCAACTTGTAAACCTATGGTGTGTTCACTGTACATTTGTTCTACACGTGTTCAAAATGTCAAGCAGAGAAACGAGGCTTCTCTCGAGATTGCAAAGTTTTAATTCCAAGCTGGTAATTGATTTCAAGAACATTAAGCTCATTTACGATCCATCAGGCATTCATTCCATGTGCATCAACTACTACCTAAGTCATTCTCTTAGATTTAAAGTTGCAGGGCTGAATCCCGCTGCTATGCTGAAGGTATTTTTTTTTCCACACACGAACAAGCTGTGGAGTTGCTACTTGAATGGTGCTGCTCGTTTCACCTGCTGGGTAAGCTCAGAAAACCGCCATGAGCGAGGCCTCTCTCTCCTCATAAAAGAACTGTCTTGATGGCAGCACCGGTAAGTTCAGTTCAGGTCAGGGCCAGTTGAAGACGACATGAGTGTTTTTATGAGGTATTTTTTTTAAGTGATGAACTCCAGGATGTAAAAGATGAGCTCCATCACAAGCGGCTCGTCGCCTCTCTTGCGCCCTCTGCTGTGGATGACGGGGATCAGCGTGCTGTCCAAGGCGTTCAGGTACTGTGACGGTAGTGGGTGCCCGTTGCTACCGGCTACAAAACCTACCTAAAATGACAACAAAATATAAAAATATATATTTACTATTTAATGTAATATTTGTTTTCTAACCTGAAATTACTGAATAAACAAAATGTAAATATTTCAAATGTAAATACAAGAATCTAAAATGTCAATGTAATAATAAAAATAATATTGTATATATTTTATTTGCAGATAACTTTATTTGTAGCTAATGTTCAATCTGAAACTGTATTTTTAATAATGCATTTAAATGTAAATCATGTCAAGCGTATTGAACTTTGAAGCAATTTTTTTTAATATTCTGTATTTTTAATTATTTGTCCAACTTGAACTTAATAAATAGAAATACAAATAAAATAGTAATTTTCTGTGTTCTTTTACAATATTGTTTTTTCTACACCAACACTGTATGGAAGGACTTACTGTATTTTTGTAGCTAGATAATAATTGAGATATCAGAAACAGCTGTGGGTGTAATGCAGTGCAGTTGTACATCGCTGCAAGCTACAGCCACAATAATAAACATATTGTTGAACAATATCTTTTTCCTCTTTTCCCTCACCTGTTGTAGGTCGAAAGTGACACGCAGCCCCAACTTGGCCAAGCCATCCTCCTTCAGCAGTTTGAGGTAAGGACAAAGGGCCAAGCAAAAGGCCCGGGCGATACGCTCCGTGAGCCGATTGTGTTCTGCTAAATTGGATGTAACACCTTTAGGCTGATCGGCCTTCTGCAGGTAGAACACCTGCAAAGAACTTTCATTTAAAACCTTAAAACTAAATTAATCACTTAAATAGCTAATAACACCATACTTCTGTCCAGTGGATAATCTTCCCATTTTCTTTGTATTCCGATTTCTGAAACATCTTGGTGCTGCTGATGGACTCCATGGATTTGCCATCAATGGGGCTTATAACCCTAAAAACAATAAAACAAAACAGTTACTTTAGTTAGTAGTTACTGTTGCTATTATAAAACCTTTAGTAACTGTACGGACAATATTTTAAGTAACATTTTAACATTCCTAACTGTCATTCAAATCTAAAAACAGGTTAACCACGGCTTAATAAAAAGTAAAGTTAAATGACCCACCAGTTGCCTAACAGACAAGCAATGAGGACAGAATAAGGAAGGTGTTCGCACAACAATACCGCCACCTAGTGGTGCTTTATAGGTGTTGCTGGAATTCATCTGCATGATAAATGATTTGTGCATCAAAGGGTGAGTAGTTTTATTTTCGTTTAGCTTTCTCACTTGTATAAAAGTTAAGAATGTTAAAATGTTAACTTAAAACATGGCCTGTACACTTAATCATTTTATGATGAACTATTTAATCAGAACAGGAACTGATTTATTTTTATTTACTGTAAATTTTCTGATTATAGCCTTGGTGTTAATTGGAAGCGTGCAGTAATTGGAGAGAGCTTGTTATTTCCTAAATGTGAAAAGTCACATATAATATGCAACAAGTACATTTTTTTTTTACTTTATCAATGATTTGGAGTGCATGGGAAAGTAGAAAGGAAAATGTAGTTCTCTTTGACCATATGGTCATTTATCAAAGTACGCAACAGTGTTGTAACAGCGGTAAAGCTCAGCCAGTACTGATATCGCTAATGAGTTTATTGAAAACAGTACGAGTGCAACCTACATGAGTTTCACAGCAGCAGCTGAGTAGCAACGTTTTAAAGTGCATGCAGAGGTCGATAAAGCTGACTACTCATGATACTTGAAATGCAGCGACTGCCATCTTATTGGGTCAATAAAAAAAAAATCAGGAGGTTGGCAGCCACGGTTGTTCATGTCCATGTTTTTTTTTTTAATCCGGTGCTAATTAGAGACTACGGCAGTTATTTGCTTTTATGAACCACACACCCGGCGATTACAGGCATTCATTGGGGCATTTTCAGTAAATTACTTTTTTTGTTTTGAACAAAACTTTGTAAGTTTTTTCAAAGTGGTCTCAACACTTTAGATTTTGGTTTGATTTTTGTAGCAATAGCTGTAGTTGCCATACCTCCGCGACCATAATTAGGATAAGCAGCATAGAAAAAGGATGGATGGATAGCTTTAGCTGCAATAAATCGACCAGAGGGACACACGCACCCTTTATTGACGGGGCTCTTCCCCTCCACCCACTGCAAACAAACAAGCTCCTGGCTGTCCGCTTGGTCCACACGTCCACATGTGACGGTGTAGTCTCTCATTTCCCGTAGCGACCTGCGCAGCTCTGCCATTGTCTCCGGAGTAATCTGCACCATAAGTCCATCTGGGGAAGGAGGGACGAGGGCGGGGGGTGACAAGTACACAATATACAGACAACAGTAGAGACACACTTGTAAACACTGACACACACGGAGACACACAGGCTGTTAAAATGTACACACACACGGATAATGAATGAATGAAGCAGTCCACAAGCTGCTAACATGCATGTGATGAGGACCTATAGGAAAGAACTATTACCTTCGACGATGCTGGACTTGGCAAAATAACCTGCAGTGGCTTTTAGTGCACTGCTGAATATGAAGAAGCATGATCCAGTTACTGCAGAAAGAAAGGGATAAAAAGAACATGGTGTTCATTTACACTGTGGGACCAAAAAAATCTTTTTTGTCTCACTCCCATTTTTGTTTTTGCACTTTGAAGCTTTGCTTAGAAGCTCCTTTAGATCCAACAGTGCAAAATGTAAATTCTTGCAATTTTTCAACTGGTATTTAAGTTTTGATCAGCATATAAGCAGCCTGGTCTAGCCAGCCCTGCGTTCAGTCCGGGCTTGAACAAGGGTCCACAGATTGAGAGTTGAGAGCACTAGCTAACGAGCTAAAAGCCAAAGCTGTCAACATGACATCCAGTGCAACTCTTAATTCGTCAGGGAGTAAAGGGTATCCCAAACAATGACGGCTATAAAAGTGTGCTGGTTCTCCATACGTACCTTTGCGCGGCTGGTTGTGGATGCTGATGGCTTGCGTCTGGTACTGCCCGTCGTCTCTTTGCACACAGATGAGGTGAGAGTCGGCAGCCTCGTTGAAGCACGCCCCTATGGCCAGTACGTGCTCGTTGGACTTGTTCAGAGCTTTCATAAGCTGAGGAGGACATTATCATCATGAATAAAACAATCCTATTTTTAACTTATGCAGTGTTGATCGTACCTCATTGTAGCCACTGGTTGGTACCTTTATGCAGGTCCTCTGAGCCTCCAGGTCCACAGTGAGCCCCTGCACCTTTGGGAGACCATAGCGGTAATTCCTAAAGTCCTACAAAAGATGGAAGCAAAGTGGCAAACATTTTCTGGTTAATTTCTGGAAATTTTCAGGTACACTTATACAAATCTAAAATGGAACTGTTAATTTTAAGAATTTGTTCAAGTTAGACCAAGGTGGGAATACTGTATATAGTCGTGTATGGGATCATATAGATTACAGTACATATATAGACAAATATGAGTATAATTTATTTGAGGTAAAGTATTTATTACAGGGGTGGCCTTCATTTTTACCAATTTATTTTTAAATAATATTTATTAGTTAATATATATTTTTTACAGCCACATGGTGGAAGAGTGGTTAGCATGTTGGCATTTTTTCCCAGGTAGCATCCTCCCACATTCCAAAAATAAGCATGTTATTTAAGCAAGTTAATTGGAGACTAGAAATTGTCCAGGGGTGTGAGTGTGAGTTGTTTGTCTATATGCGCACAGTGATTGGCTGGTGTCCAGTCCAGGTTTTACCCCGCCTCTCGCCCGAAATCAAGGTGGATGGATAGATTATAGATTAACAAATTTTTTAAAAACTGGGCTGTCAAAAATAGCACGTTAACGGCCGTAACTAATATTGTTAATTACGTGAATTTTTTTTGCGGAATTAACACACACACACACACATCATGGCACGCCACGGCTCTCTGTTATAACGACAGACAGCGGCGCAGAGTCACACAGTGTCTGACGCTCTTTTATAACTTTATTCTGACCTGAACACATCAAGAGCAGTGCAGTTCCAACACCATATATGATTCTCCAATTCCAAACAAACAGTCTCTACTCCATTCCTCTTTGCAACGACACTTCCTCATTGTCACGAGACAGACCAGTTTGATGCATTCATCAACACTCCGAAAATCACAACAGTGTCTTTATTATGCGTGTATGGGGGGTCTAAATAAACAGAAATGCAAAGAAAATCAATACGTGGATATTCTTATCACCCACTTTATAACTCTTAATGCGGAAGTACAGTTTGATGCATTTAAGTATGCTTGGAAATCCCAGAAAATGAACTAAAAACATGTGAATTCTTAAATTACGTGGTGTCTTTGAACGCAACTCTTCATTGCTCAACCACGAGGTACTGCAAGCCTACTTTTCATTCGGGTTTTCAGTTAATGTGTGAACACTAGACAGAAATGCATTCTGAAATACAAAGTGTGAGTTGTGGATACCAGCATTTGGTTAATGTGCTGGTAAAACAAACATTAAACAGCACATGTTTGGGTTGAAATAAGCTATGAAAGTAAATGTTTTTTATTAAAAAACTTACACGTAATCTACGTGATCGGTATCGGCCGATTTCACTCATGGATGATCGGTTATCGGCAGTATGAAAACCTGATCGGAGCATCCTTATTTTGGTTCTTTTACACACGGATTAACTGTGGCATTTAATTTAAATTATATCGGAGCAATATATATACTAGATTATATTGAATTACATAATATGGTACAGTACTGTGATAATTTACTAGTATGAGGCCACTATATGATGAAATGCTGTATTCCTGTTCATTCCGATGGAAAGCTTCCAACTTTGAAGAGAATTCTTGACTCACCACTAAAAGTCTCATGACAGTGTGGCCTATCTCCCCAAACAAGGCCTTCCTAAAGCGCACGCTGTACAGAGGACAAGGGTAGACTGGAACAAGACAAAAAGAAGGATGGTCAGCAGGAGCATTAACAAAATATAGGATGTTATTTCCTCGCTCACATCTGTACTCTGCGCCCAGACGCAGCATAAGGCGCAAGGGGAAGGCCTTGGCCCAGGTCACCTCGGCTCTGTGGATCAGCAAGCCAAAGAGGTAGGGCTGGCTAGGAAGGTGTAGACCTTGGAGGGACTGACGAGTGGGGAGGACAAACAAGAAGCCTGCATGCTCCTCACTGCCCAGGAAACTGCTACCAAATAGTGACAGGGACAAGTGTTTTATCACCTTACCTGTGGACATAGAAAGGAACGTGTGGTTGAAAAAAATAAAAATAAATAAAAAAATTAAATACATTACAGCAGAGGAGAGATACATTACAGGACAATACAAACACAGGAAATACAAGACCAAGTATAATATAAACAATATAAAGTGGAACCTTCCTAAAAGTGATTTTAGGCCTAATGTGCTCATACACAACCGGTATGTCAAAATGAAAAAATTACTGTACAGTCACGCACGTGAGGCTGTACTGAAAAAAAGATAACCAACAGAGGAAGGATAAGCTATTTTTAAAGGTGATATATAGAGGTAAATACATAAGTATGTAAAAACACTAAAAACTACAAAGGGTTCATGTTCAGACACTATAAAATACAGTACTTAAGTAGTACTTAAGTAGGATCTTGTTTCATTTTGTTGCCTTGGATAGTGGCGGTGTACCTAATGTATTGTCCATTGTGTGTGTGTGTGTGTGTGTGTGTGTCTGTGTGTGGGTGACCTGTGAGACCGTCCCTGTACAGCTGGATAAAATGTCTGAAGATGTCCTTGGGGATGCTCTTCTCTTCAGGGAGACATTGCAGCAGCACCACCACTTCCACCTGGCCCACGGCATGCATCCCCTTAGTGGTCACGCACCAGCACTTCCTGTTTACATCTTGTCAAATTAAACCAAAAGTTATATCATCAGAAAGAGTTTAGGCTTGAAAGACATTTTTATACTTACAGTTGACCATCTTGACCATGGCCAGCAGGTTGGCATTGAGAACAAACACAAGAGAATTGGACCTGCCACTCTCTAAATCCTGGATGAGCAGCATCTCAGAAGGATGCTCCTCTACAGTGTAATCTGAGGAGAGAAAAGAGGCCCTAAATGCTTTGGATGAAAACGGGAGGGCAGTTGCTCCACCTTGTGGGAAGTTGTTAAATGGCAGTTTCATCAACCCTCTGAGGGGGGAAAATGTAATAATCCTTAATTAACCAATAGCAGCATCAGAATGAATGGAGCTGAGCTTACCTCCTTTAACTCCTGTGGAGGTGAGTATGGGCGGCAGGCCATCCAACGGGATGAGGTTGGACGAGCTGCCCACTAAAGATGATCTCCCCCAGCTAGGAGGACCACACGCCTCCTTGAAGGAAGAGAGAGCCAACAAAGGCAAAGGCCACTTTCTAGGTCATATTTAAGAAATATATTTATTCATATTTAAGAAATGTCAATACTTTTTAAAACAAACAGACCCTTAGCCAAGGATATAGACTAGGACTAAGCGTGTGATTAAAATTAAGATTGAAATTAGAGCCTAAGATTGAAGTTGACATTAAAATTCAGAATAAAATGGAAAAGAAAAAGATGGATATGGGATCTGAGAGTGAGATTAAGGTTAAAATTCTGAATGATATGATTATTAAAATAAATATAGCGTGATCCTACATCAGTGCCCCCATGTGGCCTGGAGGCTCTCCTGAGCTGTGGTGAACTTCCTGGACTTTTGGCCATCCTGCTGCGCGCCCGGCTCATCAGTGGCGAGCAGGCGGGCCCTCTGATGGGCGTGGTGGGAGCCGAGTCGGACTGCTTATCGACGAGGATTTCATCCGCAAACCACACTCTCCTTTTCCCCCTGGGGGACGTGCCTGATAGGAAGACGCGAGATGTTGTTGTTGCAAAAACGGAGACATCTGTTAGCTTCAACGAGCAAATAAAACATAACTGTGGCTCACTTTTAATGAGGGTTGAATGACAGGAAACACAAACTCGCCCCTCCTTGCCATCCAGATGTGTAAGTCTGAACTTGAGGCCGGAGCAAAGTGCACAAAACACCTGACGACACACACGTGCACATGCACACATGTATACAATCACGGGTAATGTCATGTCCATAGTGCACACAATAGAAGCATAGAATAGGAGCCTCACCTTGCCGCAGGCACGGCAGTGATGCCTCCTCTTGGTAAACGTGAACTTGACCCCGCACTTCATGCACACCTGAGCCTGAGCATCCGGAATCCAAACCGGAGCCACCTCGCCCAGAGCATTGCCGCAATCTTTGGACAGGATACCGACCGGCCCGGGCTCATTGTCGGCATCAACAAGTAAGGATGTAGAGTTTCCCACTGCTCCCTCCTTATGTTCCACCTTGCCTCCATTGGGTACTTTAAGATGATTCTGGAGGTTCCCGGTCTCCTCATGTGATTCCTCCATCTCCTTCTCCTCAATCACTGAGTCCTCCTTGGAGGGGACAATCTGCTCCTCCTCAGCTGGACTCAAAACCAGAGGACTAGCGGAAGACTCCTCAGAGCAACTTTCACCCCATGTAGTCACCGTGCAGCCGCCTTCCTCCACGTGGAGAATTTTTGTGGCCGGGTGTTCCGGAGGGTCCTTCTGCTTGGATGACATTACTGCTTCATCTGAGAAGGACTTAGAAGGGTCCTCAGGTTTGATTTGACCTGATTTGGGCACATCTCCATCTTTGAGGACCAGGAGGCAAGGTCTGCTCAGCCAGGGGTGCTTGGTGTCACCAAGAGATGCGTTGTCTCCTTCATCTGTTTTCAAGGAGAGCGTAGTAGCCATTATTACACACACACACACACACACTACACATGTGTTGCATAACTCCTCTAAATGAAAGCACATATCCTAAGTGGCTATTAAAGTGAATGTGAGGATTCATCACCCTCCATACCCCTTTCAAGCTTTCAATCATCACTGGAGGTCGCTTTAGCACCACCTCGGCCTTGAGTGACGCGTGAGCTGATCGCTGCACACTTTTTGAAAGTACAGCATTTGGAAAAGACAGCATAGAAGCAGTTGGTTGCTGCTGCTTACCGAGGAAAAAATATGTTTATGTTGACTTATTTTGTGTTTTAAAAAGAAAGGCTGGTGAAGATCCCCTATTATTCAAAAGTGACTTTTTAATGATGTTCTAATAGTAATATGTGCCACTAGAGTCTGTTTGCAAGCACAAAACATGAGAACCAATGAGAATTTCCCTCATTTGTTTTCTCCACTTTTGAGAAAAGAGGGGCAAAACTGGTTGTTTTTCAAATTTCGGCTTTTCATTATGTCATAAACGGAAAAACCTTCTTCCTCATGGACATGATGACAAAAGCAGGCCTCCCTATCCATCTAAATACAAAACCTGCCAACTACTCGTCCGTCAGCTACATACTTGGGAGTTGGGACATTTTGGTTTTCTTCAACGAATAGCTATCTGTAGCTATTGTGTTCCACAGTGTTTATATGTGCGGATGAAGCGCGGTCTTCATATGCTGTGGAACATATACACAAGAATGGACAAGCGGCAGTGCACAGTGATACGATGGGAGAGAAAGTAACACCGAAGGATTGTGAGGTCTGATGTTTTTTGAGGAGGCATTTTTGTGATGCAAATGTATTACACTTTTGAATGCATATTGTTTTGAGAAGCCAAACTCATTACTTAAGTGGCCCCACCAACTAGCCGGAACTACGTTCCTCATCACCGAAATCCGACCACAACTGGGCTCACGGGACCAAGTGGGGAGTAAGTCACTATTGATGCACTACACTGCTGATGGGGATGTCATAGAACTTCATGTCAAAAAATCTGAAGTATCCCTTTAATGAAAAGTGGGTTATAAAGACAAATTCTTGGAGCCACTCACAGCATTAAAGCTACAAACAGGCAGAACACTGTGTTCTCAGTAGGGAGGGTAAAAGCACTTTTAAACTGTCAAAATACTAGCATCAAGGCCAGATTTTGGACAACACACTTCAATAGTATTTTGTATTATAGTATGTATTTTGGGACCTGTTTTTTTAACATGAGATCTTTAAACTTAATACCCCTGTCCTGGCACTGCAGCACACCGCACAACGTCGAGAGATTCTACAGTACCTATTACACCGGAAAATTGCCGAGCTGACGTTTCATTTCACCCATTCCGATAGGGTGCTCTTTATACAGACCAGTAAAGGGAGGGGTTGTTACAAGCACGTTTTGCCGCACAAAAGTACAGTACGTATTTGAATGGTATGTTCACATATCATTCTGAATGCATTTAATAATAATGGCAATTTAAAAAGTGCCAGGCATGCTGCAGGTTGCACACTGACATGTATGTGACGCATTGAGCACGTGCAAGTGTTTAATCCTCCCGCAAGCCCCTCGCTCG